>NC_048593.1:45140116-45227616 GCF_013265735.2 Oncorhynchus mykiss
CACTATACGATCTGGGGATAAACAGGATCAACATATCGCACTATACGATCTGGGGATCAACATATCACACTATACGATCTGGGGATCAACATATCACACTATACGATCTGGGGATAAACATATCACACTATACGATCTGGGGATAAACAGGATCAACATATCACACTATACGATCTGGGGATAAACAGGATCAACATATCACACTATACGATCTGGGGATCAACATATCACACTATACGATCTGGGGATCAACAGGATCAACATATCACACTATACGATCTGGGGATCAACATATCACACTATACGATCTGGGGATAAACAGGATCAACATATCACACTATACGATCTGGGGATAAACAGGATCAACATATCGCACTATACGATCTGGGGATAAACAGGATCAACATATCGCACTATACGATCTGGGGATAAACAGGATCAACATATCACACTATACGATCTGGGGATAAACAGGATCAACATATCACACTATACGATCTGGGGATAAACAGGATCAACATATCACACTATACGATCTGGGGATAAACAGGATCAACATATCACACTATACGATCTGGGGATAAACAGGATCAACATATCGCACTGTACGATCTGGGGATAAACAGGATCAACATATCGCACTGTACGATCTGGGGATAAACAGGATCAACATATCACACTATACGATCTCGGGATGAACATATCACACTATACGATCTGGGGATAAACAAGATCAACATATCACACTATACGATCTGGGGATAAACAGGATCAACATATCACACTATACGATCTGGGGATAAACAGGATCAACATATCACACTATACGATCTGGGGATAAACAGGATCAACATATCGCACTATACGATCTGGGGATAAACAGGATCAACATATCGCACTATACGATCTGGGGATAAACAGGATCAACATATCACACTATACGATCTGGGGACAAACAGGATCAACATATCACACTATACGATCTGGGGATAAACAGGATCAACATCACACTATACGATCTGGGGATAAACAGGATCAACATATCGCACTATACGATCTGGGGATAAACAGGATCAACATATCGCACTATACGATCTGGGGATCAACATATCACACTATACGATCTGGGGATCAACATATCGCACTATACGATCTGGGGATCAACATATCACACTATACGATCTGGGGATCAACATATCACACTATACGATCTGGGGATAAACAGGATCAACATTTCGCACTATACGATCTGGGGATAAACAGGATCAACATATCGCACTATACGATCTGGGGATCAACATATCACACTAAACAAGGGTCTGAGAAGGTAGAAGGGTCTGAAGGTGAGAGGGTAGAAGGGTCTGGAGGTGAGAGGGTAGAAGGGTCTGGAGGTGAGAGGGTAGAAGGGTCTGGAGGTGAGAGGGTAGAAGGGTCTGGAGGTGAGAGGGTAGAAGGGTCTGGAGGTGAGAGGGTAGAAGGGTCTGGAGGTGAGAGGGTAGAAGGGTCTGGAGGTGAGAGGGTAGAAGGGTCTGGAGGTGAGAGGGTAGAAGGGTCTGGAGGTGAGAGGGTAGAAGGGTCTGGAGGTGAGAGGGTAGAAGGGTCTGGAGGTGAGAGGGTAGAAGGGTCTGAAGGTGAGAGGGTAGAAGGGTCTGGAGGTGAGAGGGTAGAAGGGTCTGAAGGTGAGAGGGTAGAAGGGTCTGGAGGTAGAAGGGTCTGAAGGTGAGAGGGTCTGAAGGTGAGAGGGTCTGAAGGTGAGAGGGTCTGAAGGTGAGAGGGTAGAAGGGTCTGAAGGTAGAAGGGTCTGAAGGTGAGAGGGTAGAAGGGTCTGAAGGTAGAAGGGTCTGGAGGTGAGAGGGTAGAAGGGTCTGGAGGTGAGAGGGTAGAAGGGTCTGGAGGTGAGAGGGTAGAAGGGTCTGGAGGTGAGAGGGTAGAAGGGTCTGGAGGTGAGAGGGTAGAAGGGTCTGGAGGTGAGAGGGTAGAAGGGTCTGGAGGTGAGAGGGTAGAAGGGTCTGGAGGTGAGAGGGTAGAAGGGTCTGAAGGTAGAAGGGTCTGAAGGTGAGAGGGTAGAAGGGTCTGAAGGTGAGAGGGTAGAAGGGTCTGAAGGTGAGAGGGTAGAAGGGTCTGGAGGTGAGAGGGTAGAAGGGTCTGGAGGTGAGAGGGTAGAAGGGTCTGGAGGTGAGAGGGTAGAAGGGTCTGGAGGTGAGAGGGTAGAAGGGTCTGGAGGTGAGAGGGTAGAAGGGTCTGGAGGTGAGAGGGTAGAAGGGTCTGGAGGTGAGAGGGTAGAAGGGTCTGGAGGTGAGAGGGTAGAAGGGTCTGGAGGTGAGAGGGTAGAAGGGTCTGGAGGTGAGAGGGTAGAAGGGTCTGGAGGTGAGAGGGTAGAAGGGTCTGGAGGTGAGAGGGTAGAAGGGTCTGAAGGTGAGAGGGTAGAAGGGTCTGGAGGTAGAAGGGTCTGAAGGTGAGAGGGTCTGAAGGTGAGAGGGTCTGAAGGTGAGAGGGTCTGAAGGTGAGAGGGTAGAAGGGTCTGAAGGTAGAAGGGTCTGAAGGTGAGAGGGTAGAAGGGTCTGAAGGTAGAAGGGTCTGGAGGTGAGAGGGTAGAAGGGTCTGGAGGTGAGAGGGTAGAAGGGTCTGGAGGTGAGAGGGTAGAAGGGTCTGGAGGTGAGAGGGTAGAAGGGTCTGGAGGTGAGAGGGTAGAAGGGTCTGGAGGTGAGAGGGTAGAAGGGTCTGGAGGTGAGAGGGTAGAAGGGTCTGGAGGTGAGAGGGTAGAAGGGTCTGGAGGTGAGAGGGTAGAAGGGTCTGGAGGTGAGAGGGTAGAAGGGTCTGAAGGTAGAAGGGTCTGAAGGTGAGAGGGTAGAAGGGTCTGGAGGTGAGAGGGTAGAAGGGTCTGGAGGTGAGAGGGTAGTAGAAGGGTCTGGAGGTGAGAGGGTAGTAGAAGGGTCTGGAGGTGAGAGGGTAGTAGAAGGGTCTGGAGGTGAGAGGGTAGTAGAAGGGTCTGGAGGTGAGAGGGTAGTAGAAGGGTCTGGAGGTGAGAGGGTAGTAGAAGGGTCTGGAGGTGAGAGGGTAGTAGAAGGGTCTGGAGGTGAGAGGGTAGTAGAAGGGTCTGGAGGTGAGAGGGTAGTAGAAGGGTCTGGAGGTGAGAGGGTAGTAGAAGGGTCTGGAGGTGAGAGGGTAGTAGAAGGGTCTGGAGGTGAGAGGGTAGTAGAAGGGTCTGGAGGTGAGAGGGTAGTAGAAGGGTCTGGAGGTGAGAGGGTAGTAGAAGGGTCTGGAGGTGAGAGGGTAGTAGAAGGGTCTGGAGGTGAGAGGGTAGTAGAAGGGTCTGGAGGTGAGAGGGTAGTAGAAGGGTCTGGAGGTGAGAGGGTAGTAGAAGGGTCTGGAGGTGAGAGGGTAGTAGAAGGGTCTGGAGGTGAGAGGGTAGAAGGGTCTGGAGGTGAGAGGGTAGAAGGGTCTGGAGGTGAGAGGGTAGAAGGGTCTGGAGGTGAGAGGGTAGAAGGGTCTGGAGGTGAGAGGGTAGAAGGGTCTGGAGGTGAGAGGTTAGAAGGGTTTGGAGGTGAGAGGGTAGAAGGGTCTGGAGGTGAGAGGGTAGAAGGGTCTGGAGGTGAGAGGGTAGAAGGGTCTGGAGGTGAGAGGGTAGAAGGGTCTGGAGGTGAGAGGGTAGAAGGGTCTGGAGGTGAGAGGGTAGAAGGGTCTGGAGGTGAGAGGGTAGAAGGGTCTGGAGGTGAGAGGGTAGTAGAAGGGTCTGGAGGTGAGAGGGTAGTAGAAGGGTCTGGAGGTGAGAGGGTAGTAGAAGGGTCTGGAGGTGAGAGGGTAGAAGGGTCTGGAGGTGAGAGGGTAGAAGGGTCTGGAGGTGAGAGGGTAGAAGGGTCTGGAGGTGAGAGGGTAGAAGGGTCTGGAGGTGAGAGGGTAGAAGGGTCTGGAGGTGAGAGGGTAGAAGGGTCTGGAGGTGAGAGGGTAGAAGGGTCTGGAGGTGAGAGGGTAGAAGGGTCTGGAGGTGAGAGGGTAGAAGGGTCTGGAGGTGAGAGGGTAGAAGGGTCTGGAGGTGAGAGGGTAGAAGGGTCTGGAGGTGAGAGGGTAGAAGGGTCTGGAGGTGAGAGGGTAGAAGGGTCTGGAGGTGAGAGGGTAGAAGGGTCTGGAGGTGAGAGGGTAGAAGGGTCTAGAGGTGAGAGGGTAGAAGGGTCTGGAGGTGAGAGGGTAGAAGGGTCTGGAGGTGAGAGGGTAGAAGGGTCTGGAGGTGAGAGGGTAGAAGGGTCTGAAGGTGAGAGGGTAGAAGGGTCTGGAGGTGAGAGGGTAGAAGGGTCTGGAGGTGAGAGGGTAGAAGGGTCTGGAGGTGAGAGGGTAGAAGGGTCTGGAGGTGAGAGGGTAGAAGGGTCTGGAGGTGAGAGGGTAGAAGGGTCTGGAGGTGAGAGGGTAGAAGGGTCTGGAGGTGAGAGGGTAGAAGGGTCTGGAGGTGAGAGGGTAGAAGGGTCTGGAGGTGAGAGGGTAGAAGGTACCTCTCTCCAGACAGTATGATGTGAGGTCAGTCGATGTCTCCTCATCGTCGGAGGACAGCCCCTCTAGATGCTCTGCCCTCTTCCCGTTCTGCTCCCGCGCCTGCCGCCGCCGCGTTCTAGACACACCCACAAACAACTTCAGCCAATCACACAAGACTTTGTATTTTTTTTTTTTTTTAAGTCAAAAGTCATCAAGACAATTAACATTTATAAAACTGAATATCTTTCCATAATTGTTTTACATGTAGACAATGCCAAAATAAATACAAAACTTGTTTCTGGATGCTCAACACAAAAATGACAATCAATGTTAATGAAAGGCAGTGTAATACTTATGGATCATTCTGAAAAGAGACCTCTGACTTTGTTAACAAGCAGGTATATGTGTGGTAATAACCAGACCCCCCCCCCCCCCCCCCCAACAGATAGTGAAGTTGTGACATAAGGAATGGATACAATCTCCCGTTGAAATAAAGCACGTATCTGTTGTTCTGAGGGAACAAGGAGAAACATAGTTTCCCTATTGGAGAGTCAACTGGATTAAGCGAGGGTAGGTCAACAAGGTGAGGTCTGGTTACACCTCTATACAACATGAGAGGTCCAGATGGAACAGCATCAGAGACTATGGAGAACTCTCTAGGAGGGCAGGTCAACAAGGTGAGGTCTGCCTGCACCTCTATACAACATGAGAGGTCCAGATGGAACAGCATCAGAGACTATGGAGAACTCTCTAGGAGGGTAGGTCAACAAGGTGAGGTCTGGTTACACCTCTATACAACATGAGAGGTCCAGATGGAACAGCATCAGAGACTATGGAGAACTCTCTAGGAGGGCAGGTCAACAAGGTGAGGTCTGCCTGCACCTCTATACAACATGAGAGGTCCAGATGGAACAGCATCAGAGACTATGGAGAACTCTCTAGGAGGGCAGGTCAACAAGGTAAGGTCTGCCTGCACCTCTATACAACATGAGAGGTCCAGATGGAACAGCATCAGAGACTATGGAGAACTCTCTAGGAGGGCAGGTCAACAAGGTGAGGTCTGCCTGCACCTCTATACAACATGAGAGGTCCAGATGGAACAGCATCAGAGACTATGGAGAACTCTCTAGGAGGGCAGGTCAACAAGGTGAGGTCTGGTTACACCTCTATACAACATGAGAGGTCCAGATGGAACAGCATCAGAGACTATGGAGAACTCTCTAGGAGGGCAGGTCAACAAGGTGAGGTCTGGTTACACCTCTATACAACATGAGAGGTCCAGATGGAACAGCATCAGAGACTATGGAGAACTCTCTAGGAGGGCAGGTCAACAAGGTGAGGTCTGCCTGCACCTCTATACAACATGAGAGGTCCAGATGGAACAGCATCAGAGACTATGGAGAACTCTCTAGGAGGGCAGGTCAACAAGGTGAGGTCTGCCTGCACCTCTATACAACATGAGAGGTCCAGATGGAACAGCATCAGAGACTATGGAGAACTCTCTAGGAGGGCAGGTCAACAAGGTGAGGTCTGGTTACACCTCTATACAACATGAGAGTTCCAGATGGAATAGCATCAAAGACGAACTCTCTAGGTGTAACAGGGATATTTGTACCGAGATAAAAATTCCTCATAATTGAGTAACAAGTCTTTCTGCATTAAAAAGTTGACTCACCAGCAGGATATGATTATTGAACCAATTCTTAGAAAATAAAGACTTGTTTCTATTCAAAATATCCTTATTGTTCCAAATTAAATACCTATGTGGAGGAAAATTGTGTTTATATATTAATGACCAGGCTAAGAATACTTGTCTGTGAAAAGCAGATCAATTTTTGCAGGAATCAAATCAATGTTACAGTTACAAAGTAACACAATTGAAGTCACCAAAACGGGAGGAGATACGAGGGATGAAATTTCAAAATTGAAGTTGGATTCTTTAAAAAAAAACATTTATCTATCCAATTTATCTTAAAAGCATTATTCAAAGTAGGAAAATCTAAAAACAAATTGAGACCACCATATTCATGTGTTAATAACGACGATTTCCTAATATAAAGTGTACGATTTTTCCAGATGAAGTTGAAAACCATCTGGTCAACCACTACCTATTTTGTTATCAAGATGTAGGGCACTGGGCCGCGTGTAGGGGCCGCGTGTAGGGCACCGGGCCGCGTGTAGGGCACCGGGCCGCGTGTAGGGCACCGGGCCGCGTGTAGGTGAGAGTGCGTGTAGGGCACTGGGCCGCATGTAGGGCACTGGGCCGCGTGTAGGGGCCGCGTGTAGGGCACCGGGCCGCGTGTAGGGCACCGGGCCGCGTGTAGGGCACCGGGCCGCGTGTAGGGCACCGGGCCGCGTGTAGGGCACCGGGCCGCGTGTAGGTGAGAGTGCGTGTAGGGCACTGGGCCGCATGTAGGGCACTGGGCCGCGTGTAGGGGCCGCGTGTAGGGGACTGGGCTGCGTGCAGGGGACCGGGCCGCGTGCAGGGCACCGGGCCGCGTGCAGGGCACCGGGCCGCGTGCAAGGCACCGGGCCGCGTGCAGGGCACCGGGCCGCGTGTAGGGCACTGGGCCGCATGTAGGGGCCGCGTGTAGGGGACTGGGCCGCATGTAGGGGACTGGGCCGCGTGTAGGGCACTGGGCCGCGTGTAGGGCACTGGGCCGCATAAGTAAGTCTGGAGATACCTTCAGCATTTAAAAAGCAATACTCAACTTTTCAATGATAAATCCCTCTGCAACAAAATGGTTCAACTTATTTTTGGTTTGACATTGTTGTAGTGATAAAACCCATTTGGGTCGTTCAGAACTGCTATCGATAATGTAGTGACGACCTCTCTTTCAGTGATGGACGCCTACCAGCTATCGACTTTCACCAATCCAGCTCTTTCACATCAGAGCAGATAAAGGAGACAGAGGCGCTTCAGACTATTGGGACTCACCCCAAGGGGACATGACTATGGTAGGGGGTTGTATAATGAGACACACCCCAAGGGGACAAGACTATGGTAGGGGGTTGTATAATGAGACACACCCCAAGGGGAGAAGTCTATGGTAGGGGAGGGTTGTATAATGAGACACACCCCAAGGGGAGAAGTCTATGGTAGGGGGGGTTATATAATGAGACACACCCCAAGGGGAGAAGTCTATGGTAGGGGGGGTTGTATAATGAGACACACCCCAAGGGGAGAAGTCTATGGTAGGGGGGGTTGTATAATGAGACACACCCCAAGGGGAGAAGTCTATGGTAGAGGAGGGTTGTATTCACAGCATGTTTGATATGATGAGTACATTCAACATGGGATAACTACAATTCAACACTAGAGGACAGCATAGTTCTGTTTAACTTCTTGGTGAAAGGGGGCAGTATTTTCACATCCGGATGAAATGCATGCCCAAATTCAACTGCCTGCTACTCATCCCCAGAAGACAAGATATGCATATTATTAGTAGATTTGGATATAAAACACTCTGAAGTTTCTAAAACTGTTTGAATCATGTCTGTGAGTATAACAGAACTTATGTAGCAGGCGAAACCCCGAGGACAAACCATTCAGATTTTTTTTTTTTTAGGTCACTTTTTTCAATGAGATTTCATTGGGAATCCAGATTTCTCAGGGACCTTCCTGCAGTTCCTATCGCTTCCACTGGATGTCACCAGTGATACCTGAAGTTGTATTACAAAAGTAGTTTGAAATGTTTTGGCAAAGTTTACAGGTAACTTTTGAGATATTTTGTAGTCACGTAGCGTAGCGCAAGTTGGAACCAGTGTTTTTCTGGATCAAACGCACCAAATAAATGAAAATTTTGGATATATATAGACGGAATTAATCGAGCAAAAGGACCATTTGTGACGTTTATGGGACATATTGGAGTGCCAACAGAAGAAGCTCGTCAAAGGTAAGGCATGAATTATGTTTTTATTTCTGCGTTTTGTCGCGCCTGCAGGGTTGAAATGTTCTCTCTCTTAGCTTATGAAGGTGCGATCCTCAGATAATAGCATCGTTTGCTTTCACCCTGAAAAGCCTTTTTTAAATCTGACATGTTGGCTGGATTCACAACGAGTGTATCTTTAATTTGCTATCTTACATGTGTGATTTAATGAATTTATTTTAATTTGGAGCTCTGCATTTTCCCTGGATGTTGGCCAGGTGGGACACCGTCCCACATATCCCAGAGAGGTTCAAAAGATATTTCAGATGTTTTATCTGCGCTCCAGCTAGACACCTATAGGCCCTGGTCTAAAGTAGTGCACTATATAGGGAATAGGGTGCCATAAGGCTCTGGTCTAAAGTAGTGCACTATATAGGGAATAGTGTGCCATTTGGGATTAGAACGTCAGCTAAGGGTAGTACCCTCGTGTCTCCCGCTCTGCAATCCTCCCATCTGGAGTTCTCCTGATAGAAAGCCCTCACCTCAACATAGACCATAGTAGCGAAACTATGTATTGCCTTACCTCATCACGCGATTTGCACACACTGTATATAGACTTTTTTTCTACTGTATTATTGACTGTATGTTTGTTTTACTCCATGTGTAACTCTGTGTCGTTGTATCTGTCGAACTGCTTTGCTTTATCTTGGCCAGGTCGCAATTGTAAATGAGAACTTGCTCTCAACTGGCCTACCCGGTTAAATAAAGGGGAAATAAAATAAATAAAACAAACATTTAAACTGACTGAATATTGATATTTAAAGTAGCATCGTACCGTCTGGCTTCCCGTTCAGCGATCCTTCTCTGTCTGGCGTGCTCCTGATAGACTGTCCTGTCTCTCCCAAACGAGTCAACAGACATGAGGTTAGGAGCCATCACAGCCTTACCTGGAAGAGACAGGTGGAAGGTTAGAGACCTGAGGACGGGACAGAGATCACCCCCCCCCCCACCTGGCTCAATTCTAGACTACGTCCCCACCCCCACCTAGACTACGCCCCCACCTCCACCTGGCTCAAATCTAGACTACACCCCCACCCCCAACTAGACTACGCCCCCCCCCCCTGGCTCAATTCTAGACTACACCCCCCCCCCCCAACCTGGCTCAATTCTAGACTACACCCCCTCCTAGACTACGCCGCCCCCCCCCAAACCTGGCTCAATTCTAGACTACACCCCCACTCCCACCTGGCTCAATTCTAGACTACGTCCCCACCCCCACCTAGTCTACGCCCCCACTCCCACCTGGCTCAATTCTAGACTACGCCCCCCACCCGGCTCAAATCTACACTACGCCCCCCACCTGGCTCAAATCTACACTACGCCCCCCACCTGGCTCAAATCTACACTACGCCCCCCACCTGGCTCAAATCTACACTACGCCCCCCACCTGGCTCAAATCTACACTACGCCCCCCACCTGGCTCAAATCTAGACTACGCCCCCCACCTGGCTCAAATCTACACTACGCCCCCCACCTGGCTCAAATCTACACTACGCCCCCCACCCCCACCTGGCTCAAATCTAGACTACGCCCCCCACCTGGCTCAAATCTACACTACGCCCCCCACCTGGCTCAAATCTACACTACGCCCCCCACCCCCACCTGGCTCAAATCTAGACTACGCCCCCCACCCCCACCTGGCTCAAATCTAGACTACGCCCCCCACCCCCACCTAGACTACACCCCCACCTGATTCAAATCTAGACTACGCCCCCCACCTGGCTCAAATCTACACTACGCCCCCCACTGGCTCAAATCTAGACTACGCCCCCCACCCCCACCTGGCTCAAATCTAGACTACGCCCCCCACCCCCACCTGGCTCAAATCTAGACTACGCCCCCCACCCCCACCTAGACTACACCCCCACCTGATTCAAATCTAGACTACGCCCCCCACCCCCACCTAGACTACACCCCCACCTGATTCAAATCTAGACTACGCCCCCCCACCCGGCTCAAATCTAGACTACACCCCCACCCCCACCTAGATTACGCCCCCACCCCCACCCGTCTCAAATCTAGACTACGCCCCCCACCCCCACCTAGACTACACCCCCACCTGATTCAAATCTAGACTACGCCCCCCACCCGGCTCAAATCTAGACTACACCCCCACCCCCACCTAGATTACGCCCCCACCCCCCTCAATTCTAGACTACGCCCCCCACCCGTCTCAATTCTAGACTACGCCCCCACCCGTCTCAATTCTAGACTACGCCCCCCACCCGTCTCAATTCTAGACTACGCCCCCCACCCGTCTCAATTCTAGACTACGCCCCCCACCCGTCTCAATTCTAGACTACGCCCCCCACCCGTCTCAATTCTAGACTACGCCCCCCACCCGTCTCAATTCTAGACTACGCCCCCCACCCGTCTCAATTCTAGACTACGCCCCCCACCCGTCTCAATTCTAGACTACGCCCCCCACCCGTCTCAATTCTAGACTACGCCCCCCACCCGTCTCAATTCTAGACTACGCCCCCACCTGTCTCAATTCTAGACTACACCCCCACTTAGACTACGCCCCCACCCCCAACTAGACTACGCCCCCACCTGGCTCAATTCTAGACTACACCCCCTCCTAGACTACGCCCCCCCCCCCCAAACCTGGCTCAATTCTAGACTACACCCCCACTTAGACTACGCCCCCACCCCCAACTAGACTACGCCCCCACCTGGCTCAAATCTAGACTACGCCCCCCACCCGGCTCAAATCTAGACTACGCCCCCACCTCCACCTGTCTCAATTCTAGACTACGCCCCCACCCGTCTCAATTCTAGACTACGCCCCCACCCGTCTCAATTCTAGACTACGCCCCCACCCGTCTCAATTCTAGACTACGCCCCCACCCGTCTCAATTCTAGACTACGCCCCCACCCGTCTCAATTCTAGACTACGCCCCCACCCGTCTCAATTCTAGACTATGCCCCCACCTGTCTCAATTCTAAACTACGCCCCCACCTGTCTCAATTCTAGACTACGCCCCCACCCACACCTAGACTACGCCCCCACCTCCACCTGTCTCAAATCTAGACTACGCCCCCACCTGGCTCAATTCTAGACTACGCTCCCACCTGGCTCAATTCTAGACTACGCCCCCACCCACACCTAGACTACGCCCCCACCTCCACCTGTCTCAATTCTAGACTACGCCCCCACCTGGCTCAATTATAGACTACGCCCCCACCTGGCTCAATTCTAGACTACGCCCCCACCCGGCTCAATTCTAGACTACGCCCCCACCCTCACCTAGACTACGCCCCCACCTCCACCTGGCTCAAATCTAGACTACGCCCCCACCTCCACCTGGCTCAAATCTAGACTACGCCCCCACCTGGCTCAATTCTAGACTACGCCCTCACCTGGCTCAATTCTAGACTACGCCCTCCACCTCCACCTGGCTCAATTCTAGACTACTCCCCCACCCCCACCTGGCTCAAATTATAGACTACGCCCCCACCTGGCTCAAATTATAGACTACTCCCCCACCTGGCTCAATTATAGACTACTCCCCCACCTCCACCTGGCTCAATTCTAGACTACGCCTCCACCCCCACCCGGCTTAATTCTAGACTACTCCCCCACCTGGCTCAATTCTAGACTACTCCCCCACCTGGCTCAATTCTAGACTATGCCCCCACCTGTCTCAATTCTAAACTACGCCCCCACCTGGCTCAATTCTAGACTACGCCCCCACCCTCACCTAGACTACGCCCCCACCTCCACCTGGCTCAATTATAGACTACTCCCCCACCTCCACCTGGCTCAATTCTAGACTACGCCTCCACCCCCACCCGGCTTAATTCTAGACTACTCCCCCACCTGGCTCAATTCTAGACTACTCCCCCACCTGGCTCAATTCTAGACTACTCCCCCACCTGGCTCAATTCTAGACTACTCCCCCACCTGGCTCAATTCTAGACTACTCCCCCACCTGGCTCAATTCTAGACTACTCCCCCACCTAGCTCAAATCTAGACTCCGCCCCCCACCTGGCTCAATTCTTGACTACTCCCCCACCCGGCTCAAATCTAGACTCCGCCCCCCACCCCCACCCCCATCCGGCTCAAATTCTAGACAACGCCCCCAACTCTAAGCCTACAAATCATTCACCTGACTGAACTAGCCAACACACAATTTGTACTGACTAAATAAATATGCAATACATTTTTCATGAAAAAGCCATTTCTGCATTTGACACCAGGATCAGATAGTGCTTTATTTATAAATGCGAGTTAATAATTATCAGCCGAACTGACGAATCTAAACCCCTTCACTGTCCTGGTCCACTGTCCTGGTCTATGGTCCACTGTCCCGGTCTATGGTCCACTGTCCTGGTCCACTGTCCTGGTCTATGGTCCACTGTCCTGGTCCACTGGTCTACTGTCCTGGTCCACTGGTCTACTGTCCTGGTCTACGGGTCTACTGTCCTGGTCTACGGGTCTACTGTCCCGGTCCACAGTCCAACTGTCCCGGTCCACTGTCCCGGTCCACGGGTCTACGGTCCACTGTCCCGGTCCACGGGTCTACGGTCCACTGTCCCGGTCCACTGTCCCGGTCCACTGTTCTGGTCTACTGTCCTAATGCAGAAACATTCACTGTCCTGGTCTACTGTCCCGGTCTACTGTCCTAATGCAGAAACATTCACTGTCCTGGTCTACTGTCCTGGTCTACTGTCCTAATGCAGAAACATTCACTGTCCGTGGTCTACTGTCGTAATGGCATTGTTGTTCTGCTTGGATCATCACTGAGACACACAACTGTCTTGAATCCACTTCACACACTTACCTGTCCGTCTGTGGTCAGCACCATCCTATTAATTAGCATTCACTTTAGGACCTGTCTGAATCTCACCGACATTGCGGTCATAGTCTTTTTCGGTCAGTGACATAAAAGGACTACAGGTCTGCAGACAACTACAGACAGACCGTCTGTGGTTCTGTCTGTAACAGTCATCTGAGCCACAACAGACGAAGGAGCTGAAACAGCGTCAACCTTTTACACATCACACTGTGCGGTCAGGACTCGGAACAAAGCTCACGTCTCCCTCTCTCACCAAGCTCACTTGACAACGAGGCTCACACCACTCACAGACGGGGAGACACAGACACACCGGGAGACACAGACACACCGGGAGACACACCGGAAGAGACAGACACACACGGGGGCGAGACACAGACACAGGGAGACACACAGACACACCGGGAGACACACAGACACACCGGGAGACACACAGACACACCGGGAGACACACAGACACACCGGGAGACACACAGACACACCGGGAGACACACAGACACACCGGGAGACACACAGACACACCGGGAGACACACAGACACACCGGGAGACACACAGACACACCGGGAGACACACCGGAAGAGACACCGGAAGAGACAGACACACACGGGGGCGAGACACAGACACAGGGAGACACAGAGAGACACAGACACAGAGAGACACAGACACAGGGAGACACAGAGAGACACAGACACAGAGAGACACACCGACAGACACACCGACAGACACACAGACAGACACACAGACAGACACACAGACAGACACACAGACAGACACACAGACAGACACACAGACAGACACACAGACAGACACACAGACAGACACACAGACAGACACACCGACAGACACACCGACAGACACACCGACAGACACACCGACAGACACACCGACAGACACACCGACAGACACACCGACAGACACACCGACAGACACACCGGGAGACACACCGGGAGACACACCGGGAGACACACCGGGAGACACACCGGGAGACACACCGGGAGACACACCGGGAGACACACCGGGAGACACACCGGGAGACACACCGGGAGACACACCGGGAGACACACCGGGAGACACACCGGGAGACACAGACACACCGGGAGACACAGGAAGACATGAGAAGGGTTTGGGGGTTAACACTTAAGGAAAATAAGAGTGGGGGGGGGGGGGGGGGGGCTTCGAAAGTACACACACACACACACACACACACACACACACAACCACCACACACACACAGAGAGAGAACCAACGAGGCCGTTCAAGTAAATAATAAAAACCTTCAAGATGGACTGACTTGAAAGGCTTGCAAACTCCGCCGATTCATCTTTAATATCATCCTGGCGTCGCTGGACCAGCCGACAGGCCCGTTGCCTTAGTAACTGGTGCATGTTGCCCTCCAGCTCCGCCACGGTGGGAACCTGAAACATACACGCCCAAACGTCACCTCCGACCTCCACACAGAACACGCCCTGCTCAGGCTGACCGACCGCCGGGTCACCGGGAGACCTCATTGGTGCAAGGGCCCGAGAGAGACGCTTGACTGACAGGTTGACACGTCCAATTGTGGTGAGAGGTGTGACTATAGACAGGAATATCAGTCAAATGTTAAATGTTGTAGTTTATTTTTCAAATCGGAGGCGTTTAGTCATTCTAAATCTATAAAAACGGGACCATGTCCAACATCATATTTCAGGTTTACTTCACTAAACAGTTTAAACTGCGCAGTCGAGTGAGTTTTAAAAAATCACAATGCCCTCAGCCCCCCCACACCAAAGAGACTCCATTGACCATCATGCATCATTCCACTAAGGAAGAGCTGAAGGAGGAAGTGAGTGTTAGGAGAGAGAGAAGCTGATGGTCAGTTTAGCTAGCAGGTTCATCGAGGAGACTCCTCCTCCCCTCTCTGGAGTCACACCTAGAAAACACCTGCTGTAGAACTAACACCAGTCAGATGTTAAAACTATAACGTTTTCTTTAATCTTATGATAAATATTGTAGCGGTTAATAATTGTAATACAGACACTCACTATGAGTATCAAAGACATTCAGTTAAAAGATCAACCAAGTGGAAGTCTACTGCAACTAATAAATTGCTCTAAACTAAAAAAATAATTTAAAAAAAAGGCATCTCATTTAAAGCAGAAATTAACTATTTTTTTTTTTACATCAAAGTTCATATCAAATTTGTTATGTTACTAATAAAACATTATATTAACCCACAACGAAAGAGAAAAAGGACAAAACGAAGAAGAGAGGCAGAGAATTTCTCCCTTACCTTTTCGCCGAAACACTCAAGCAAGTCTCGAACATACCCTCGCATTTCTTGCAAGAATTTATACTGTTCTGCGTCGTCATTGGATGAACCCTCGAGCCGGCCAATGGTGTTCTGAGCTGCCTCGAGTTCTTCCTGGATCTGATCGTAGCGCTTAGCATTAGCATCATGCCCCACACGCATCTGGCTCAGCCTAGAGAGAAAAAGACGACACACGAGACAGACCGGGTGAGTTGAGTGGATCTGAGCCTTGACAGACAGACAGACAGGAGAGAGAGAGAGGGTGTGACTGCTGTGAAATTAACCCACGAAGCTTGGTTTACAGTAGGTCTAACAACTGATGTGGCATTCTATTGGTCGACAGAGCTGTGATCAGGCTAACTACACTGCTCAAAAAAAAATAAAAGGGAACACTTAAAACAACACAATGTAACTCCAACAAGTCAATCACACTTCTGTGAAATCAAACTGTCCACTTAGGACTTCATTCAGATCTAGGATGTGTTATTTAAATGTTCCCTTTATTTTTTTGGAGCAGTGTAGTTAGCCTGATCATAAGCTCTGTCGACCAATAGAATGCCACATATATAAATATAATATATATATAAATATATAATATAACAATATAAAATACAATTGTGTTACTAAAGGAGTGTTTTAACACTTCAACAAAGGGTCCTTTCCATTAGTAATGTATGTTTGATAATTATATAGATCGTCTGTTGAAGACATTGACCAGCTGTAGCATCTAAGGTGCAGGGTTGAGTAGCCAGTGTATAAACCAGCTTTTAAAAATCAGGACTGGAGCAGAATACAGTGATATGAAAGAGGGAACGGTTCCACCTTTACATTGGCTATAATGCTAAGCTTTCGATGAATGATTTGAAGAGAAATAATTCAGGATGTCATCATTAATTTGACCATTTTAATTTCTACCTGGTAGAAAGTGGTGTAACTTCAAGACTGGAGTATTTTTTATATAATTTTTTAAATAATAATATTTTTTATTTGACTTAATTCAGACACTCGAGAGACTCATTCAAAACCTAATTTGGGGTCGCGACCCACCAGTAGACAACCGCTGGATTCTGGATCTGATGCAGTCGGAAAGTATTCAAACCCCTCAACTTTTTCCACATTTTGTTACGTTACAGACTTATTAAAAACATATAAAATATATATATTTTTAAATCCCTCAATCTACACACAATAGCCCATAATAAGAAAAGGTTTAAAAAAATAAAAATACCAGAAACACCTTATTTACACATATATATTATATATATAGTATTCAGACCCTTTGCTAAGAGACTGGAAATTGAGCTCAGGTGCATCCTGTTTCCATTGATCGTCCTTGAGATGTTTCTACAACTTGATTGGAGTCCACCTGTGGTGAATTCAAATGATTGGACGTGATTTGGAAAGGCACACACCTGTCTATATGAGGTCCCACAGCTGACCGTGCACATCAGAGCAAAGACCAATCCATGAGGTCGGAGGAATTGTCCGTAGAGCTCAGAGACAGGATTGTTCCGAGGTACAGATCTGGGGAAGGGTACCAAAAAATGTCTGCAGCATTGAAGGTCCCCAAGAACACAGTAGCCTCCATCATTCTGGAGCCACCAAGACTCTTCCTAGAGATGGCCGCCCGGCCAAACTGAGCAATCGGGGGAGAAGGGCCTTGGACAGGGAGGTGAACAAGAACCCAATGGTCACTGACAGAGCTCCAGAGTTCCTCTGTGGAGATGGGAGAACCTTCCAGAAGGACAAGCATCTCTGAAGCACTTCGCCAATCAGGCTTTTATGGTAGAGGGGCCAGACATAGCTTTTACTGAGAAGTGGCCTCCCTGACAGCCTGCTTGGAGTTTGCCAAAAGGCACCTCAGACCATGAGAAACAAGATTTTCTGGTCTGATGAAACCTAGATTGAACTATTTGGCCTGAATGTCAAGTGACACATCTGGAGAAAACCTGGCACCATCCCTACGGTGAAGCATGGTGGTGGCACCATGCCTACGGTGAAGCATGGTGGTGGCACCATCCCTACGGTGAAGCATGGTGGTGGCACCATCCCTACGGTGAAGCATGGTGGTGGCACCATCCCTACAGTGAAGCATGGTGGTGGCACCATCCCTACAGTGAAGCATGGTGGTGGCACCATCCCTACAGTGAAGCATGGTGGTAGGAGCATCATGCTGTGGGGATGTTTTTCAGCGGCAGGGACTGGAAGACTAGACAGGATCGAGGGAACGCAGGAGTGGCTTCAGGACAAGTCTCTGAATGTTCTTGAGTGGCCCAGCCAGTATCCGGACTTGAACCCAATCGAACATCTCTGGAGAGACCTGAAAATAGCTGTGCAGAAACGCTCCCCATCCAACCTGACAGAGCTTGAGAGGATCTGCAGAGTAGAATGGGAGAAACTCCCCAAATACAGGTGTGCCAAACTTGTAGCATCATACCCAAGAAGACTCGAGGCTGTAATCGCTGCACAAAGGTGATTCAACAAAGTACTGAGTAAAGGGTCTGAATACTGATGCTTTTTATCCCTGTTTTTTATTTATAGAACAGTCTTTATGGGGTATTCTGTGGCAATTGATGAGGGGAAAAAAACTACAGAATCCAATTTAGGATAAGTAATAAGGAATTAATTAATAATTAAGTCATAATAATTCAGACCTGTAACTTAACAAAATGTGGAAAAAATGAAGGGGCTGAAGTCTCTCCAAAAGGCACCGTGTCTTCCCCAGGTCAGTAGTGAGAGGTCACCGTTAGGGTCAGTAGTGAGAGGTCACCGTTAGGGTCAGTAGTGAGAGGTCACCGTTAGGGTCAGTAGTGAGAGGTCACCGTTAGGGTCAGTAGTGAGAGGTCACCGTTAGGGTCAGTAGTGAGAGGTCACCGTTAGGGTCAGTAGTGAGAGGTCACCGTTAGGGTCAGTAGTGAGAGGTCACCGTTAGGGTCAGTGTACTGGATCGGTCAGGTACCCGTCTCTGAGACATGTCTTCCTCAGGTCAGTAGTGAGAGGTCACCGTTAGGGTCAGTAGTGTACTGGATCGGTCAGGTACCTGTCTCTGAGGCGTGTCTTGATCAGGTCAGTAGTGACAGGTGAGAGGTCACCGCCAGGGGCACTGTAGACCAGTGTGCAACCCTCAGGCTTGCTGCTGTAGGAGTAGGGCAGGCTGTAGGTAGAGCTGTAGGGCTGCTGGGGGTCGTAGCTGCTGCTGTGGTAGTACACGCTACCGTTGTCGTCTGGCTGGCAGGACTGGACCTACACAACAACATCATCATCATATCTACGGTGCGTGTGTTACCTGGGGGGGGGATGCTGGTGTGTGTTACCTGGGGGGGGGGGGGGGGGGGGGGATGCTGGTGCGCGTGTGTGTTACCTGGGGGGGGGGGATGCTGGTGCGCGTGTGTGTTACCTGGGGGGGGGGATGCTGGTGCGCGTGTGTGTTGCCTGGGGGGGGGGATGCTGGTGCGCGCATGTGTTGCCTGGGGGGGGGGATGCTGGTGCGCGCGTGTGTTACCTGGGGGGGATGCTGGTGCGCGCGTGTTACCTGGGGGGGATGCTGGTGCGCGCGTGTTACCTGGGGGGGATGCTGGTGCGCGCGTGTTACCTGGGGGGGATGCTGGTGCGCGCGTGTTACCTGGGGGGGATGCTGGTGCGCGCGTGTTACCTGGGGGGGATGCTGGTGCGCGCGTGTTACCTGGGGGGGATGCTGGTGCGCGCGTGTTACCTGGGGGGGATGCTGGTGCGCGCGTGTTACCTGGGGGGGATGCTGGTGCGCGTGTGTTACCTGGGGGGGATGCTGGTGCGCGTGTGTGTTACCTGGGGGGGATGCTGGTGCGCGTGTGTGTTACCTGGGGGGGATGCTGGTGCGCGTGTGTGTTACCTGGGGGGGATGCTGGTGCGCGTGTGTGTTACCTGGGGGGGATGCTGGTGCGCGTGTGTGTTACCTGGGGGGGATGCTGGTGCGCGTGTGTGTTACCTGGGGGGGATGCTGGTGCGCGTGTGTGTTACCTGGGGGGGATGCTGGTGCGCGTGTGTGTTACCTGGGGGGGATGCTGGTGCGCGTGTGTGTTACCTGGGGGGGATGCTGGTGCGCGTGTGTGTTACCTGGGGGGGATGCTGGTGCGCGTGTGTGTTACCTGGGGGGGATGCTGGTGCGCGTGTGTGTTACCTGGGGGGGATGCTGGTGCGCGTGTGTGTTACCTGGGGGGGATGCTGGTGCGCGTGTGTGTTACCTGGGGGGGATGCTGGTGCGCGTGTGTGTTACCTGGGGGGGATGCTGGTGCGCGTGTGTGTTACCTGGGGGGGATGCTGGTGCGCGTGTGTGTTACCTGGGGGGGATGCTGGTGCGCGTGTGTGTTACCTGGGGGGGATGCTGGTGCGCGTGTGTGTTACCTGGGGGGGATGCTGGTGCGCGTGTGTGTTACCTGGGGGGGATGCTGGTGCGCGTGTGTGTTACCTGGGGGGGATGCTGGTGCGCGTGTGTGTTACCTGGGGGGGATGCTGGTGCGCGTGTGTGTTACCTGGGGGGGATGCTGGTGCGCGTGTGTGTTACCTGGGGGGGATGCTGGTGCGCGTGTGTGTTACCTGGGGGGGATGCTGGTGCGCGTGTGTGTTACCTGGGGGGGATGCTGGTGCGCGTGTGTGTTACCTGGGGGGGATGCTGGTGCGCGTGTGTGTTACCTGGGGGGGATGCTGGTGCGCGTGTGTGTTACCTGGGGGGGATGCTGGTGCGCGTGTGTGTTACCTGGGGGGGATGCTGGTGCGCGTGTGTGTTACCTGGGGGGGATGCTGGTGCGCGTGTGTGTTACCTGGGGGGGATGCTGGTGCGCGTGTGTGTTACCTGGGGGGGATGCTGGTGCGCGTGTGTGTTACCTGGGGGGGATGCTGGTGCGCGTGTGTGTTACCTGGGGGGGATGCTGGTGCGCGTGTGTGTTACCTGGGGGGGATGCTGGTGCGCGTGTGTGTTACCTGGGGGGGATGCTGGTGCGCGTGTGTGTTACCTGGGGGGGATGCTGGTGCGCGTGTGTGTTACCTGGGGGGGATGCTGGTGCGCGTGTGTGTTACCTGGGGGGGATGCTGGTGCGCGTGTGTGTTACCTGGGGGGGATGCTGGTGCGCGTGTGTGTTACCTGGGGGGGATGCTGGTGCGCGTGTGTGTTACCTGGGGGGGATGCTGGTGCGCGTGTGTGTTACCTGGGGGGGATGCTGGTGCGCGTGTGTGTTACCTGGGGGGGATGCTGGTGCGCGTGTGTGTTACCTGGGGGGGATGCTGGTGCGCGTGTGTTACCTGGGGGGGATGCTGGTGCGCGTGTGTTACCTGGGGGGGATGCTGGTGCGCGTGTGTTACCTGGGGGGGATGCTGGTGCGCGTGTGTTACCTGGGGGGGATGCTGGTGCGCGTGTGTTACCTGGGGGATGCTGGTGCGCGTGTGTTACCTGGGGGATGCGTGTGTTACCTGGGGGATGCGTGTGTTACCTGGGGGATGCGTGTGTTACCTGGGGGATGCGTGTGTTACCTGGGGGATGCGTGTGTTACCTGGGGGATGCGTGTGTTACCTGGGGGATGCGTGTGTTACCTGGGGGATGCGTGTGTTACCTGGGGGATGCGTGTGTTACCTGGGGGATGCTGGTGCGTGTGTTACCTGGGGGATGCTGGTGCGTGTGTTACCTGGGGGATGCTGATCCCTTTGCGTATCTGCTCCTGTTCCCAGCGTGACACCTCTTCATCCTGACCTCCAGTATCCAACGCCTCGTCATCACTACCCTCTATACCTAGTAGAGGAGAGAGAGAGGGTGGGGAATGGGGTTACAGAGCCTTCAGAATGTATTCATACCCCTGGACTTATTCCACAAAATCTCTCACCTACACAAAATACCCCATAATGACATCACAATACCCCATAATGACATCACAATACCCCATAATGACATCACAATACCCCATAATGACATCACAATACCCCATAATGACATCACAATACCCCATAATGACAAAGTGAAAAGCTGTTCTTAGAAATATTTGAAAATTACATTTCACACGTCCCTGAGTTAGAATCACCTTTGGCAGCGATTACAGCTGGGGGTCTTTCTGGGTCAGTCTACCAGTAGTAGTAGTAGTAGTAGTAGTAGTAGTAGTATATTGGTAGTAGTAGTATATTGGTAGTAGTAGTAGTATATTGGTAGTAGTGATATATTGGTAGTAGTGGTATATTGGTAGTAGTGGTAGTAGTATATTGGTAGTAGTGGTAGTAGTATATTGGTAGTATATTGGTAGTAGTGGTATATTGGTAGTAGTAGTAGTAGTATATTGGTAGTAGTGGTATATTGATATTAGTAGTATATTGGTAGTAGTAGTATATTAGTAGTATATTGGTAGTAGTAGTAGTAGTAGTAATATTGGTAGTAGTAGTAGTAGTAGTAGTAGTAGTAGATTGGTGGTAGTAGTAGTAGTAGTAGTAGATTGGTGGTAGTAGTAGTAGTAGTAGATTGGTGGTAGTAGTAGTAGTAGTAGATTGGTGGTAGTAGTAGTAGTAGTAGATTGGTGGTAGTAGTAGTAGTAGTAGATTGGTGGTAGTAGTAGTAGTATTAGATTGGTGGTAGTAGTAGTAGTATTAGATTGGTGGTAGTAGTAGTAGTAGATTGGTGGTAGTAGTAGTAGTAGATTGGTGGTAGTAGTAGTAGATTGGTGGTAGTAGTAGTAGATTGGTAGTAGTAGTAGTAGTAGATTGGTGGTAGTAATAGTAGTAGTAGATTGGTGGTAGTAATAGTAGTAGTAGATTGGTGGTAGTAGTAGTAGTATATTGGTGGTAGTAGTAGTATATTGGTGGTAGTAGTAGTAGTAGTAGTATATTGGTGGTAGTAGTAGTAGTAGTATATTGGTGGTAGTAGTAGTAGTAGTAGTATATTGGTGGTAGTAGTAGTAGTAGTAGTATATTGGTGGTAGTAGTAGTAGTAGTATATTGGTGGTAGTAGTAGTAGTAGTATATTGGTGGTAGTAATAGTAGTAGTAGATTGGTGGTAGTAATAGTAGTAGTAGATTGGTGGTAGTAATAGTAGTAGTAGATTGGTGGTAGTAATAGTAGTAGTAGATTGGTGGTAGTAATAGTAGTAGTAGATTGGTGGTAGTAGTAGTAGTAGATTGGTGGTAGTAGTAGTATATTGGTGGTAGTAGTAGTATATTGGTGGTAGTAGTAGTATATTGGTAGTAGTAGTAGTAGTATATTGGTGGTAGTAGTAGTAGTAGTAGTATATTGGTGGTAGTAGTAGTAGTAGTAGTATATTGGTGGTAGTAGTAGTAGTAGTATATTGGTGGTAGTAGTAGTAGTAGTAGTAGATTGGTGGTAGTAATAGTAGTAGTAGTAGTAGATTGGTGGTAGTAGTAGTAGTAGTAGATTGGTGGTAGTAGTAGTAGTAGATTGGTGGTAGTAGTAGTAGATTGGTGGTAGTAGTAGTAGTAGTAGTAGATTGGTGGTAGTAGTAGTAGTAGTAGTAGTAGATTGGTGGTAGTAGTAGTAGTAGTAGTAGATTGGTGGTAGTAGTAGTAGTAGTAGATTGGTGGTAGTAGTAGTAGTAGTAGATTGGTGGTAGTAGTAGTAGTAGTAGATTGGTAGTAGTAATAGTAGTAGATTGGTGGTAGTAGTAGTAGTAGATTGTGGTAGTAGTAGTAGTAGTAGTAGATTGGTGGTAGTAGTAGTATATTGGTGGTAGTAGTAGTATATTGGTGGTAGTAGTAGTATATTGGTGGTAGTAGTAGTATATTGGTGGTAGTAGTAGTATATTGGTGGTAGTAGTAGTATATTGGTGGTAGTAGTAGTATATTGGTGGTGGTAGTAGTATATTGGTGGTGGTAGTAGTATATTGGTGGTAGTAGTAGTATATTGGTGGTAGTAGTAGTATATTGGTGGTAGTAGTAGTATATTGGTGGTAGTAGTAGTATATTGGTGGTAGTAGTAGTATATTGGTGGTAGTAGTAGTATATTGGTGGTAGTAGTAGTAGATTGGTGGTAGTAGTAGTAGATTGGTGGTAGTAGTAGTATATTGGTGGTAGTAGTAGTAGATTGGTGGTAGTAGTAGTAGTAGTATATTGGTGGTAGTAGTAGTAGGTTGGTGGTAGTAGTAGTAGTAGTAGTAGATTGGTGGTAGTAGTAGTAGGTTGGTGGTAGTAGTAGTAGATTGGTGGTAGTAATAGTAGTAGATTGGTGGTAGTAATAGTAGTAGATTGGTGGTAGTAGTAGTAGTAGTAGTAGTAGTAGATTGGTGGTAGTAGTAGTATATTGGTGGTAGTAGTAGTAGTAGTATATTGGTGGTAGTAGTAGTAGATTGGTGGTAGTAGTAGTAGATTGGTGGTAGTAGTAGTAGATTGGTGGTGGTAGTAATAGTAGTAGATTGGTGGTAGTAGTAGTAGATTGGTGGTAGTAGTAGTAGATTGGTGGTGGTAGTAATAGTAGTAGATTGGTGGTAGTAGTAGTAGTAGTAGATTGGTGGTAGTAGTAGTAGTAGTAGATTGGTGGTAGTAGTAGTAGTAGTAGATTGGTGGTAGTAGTAGTAGTAGATTGGTGGTAGTAGTAGTAGTAGATTGGTGGTAGTAGTAGTAGTAGATTGGTGGTAGTAGTAGTAGTAGATTGGTGGTAGTAGTAGTAGTAGATTGGTGGTAGTAGTAGTAGTAGATTGGTGGTAGTAGTAGTAGTAGATTGGTGGTAGTAGTAGTAGATTGGTGGTAGTAGTAGTATATTGGTGGTAGTAGTAGTAGTATATTGGTGGTAGTAGTAGTAGTATATTGGTGGTAGTAGTAGTAGTATATTGGTGGTAGTAGTAGTAGTAGTATATTGGTGGTAGTAGTAGTAGTAGTATATTGGTGGTAGTAGTAGTAGTAGTAGTATATTGGTGGTAGTAGTAGTAGTAGTATATTGGTGGTAGTAGTAGTAGTAGTATATTGGTGGTAGTAGTAGTAGTAGTATATTGGTGGTAGTAGTAGTAGTAGTATATTGGTGGTAGTAGTAGTAGTAGTATATTGGTGGTAGTAGTAGTAGTAGTATATTGGTGGTAGTAGTAGTAGTAGTAGATTGGTGGTAGTAGTAGTAGATTGGTGGTAGTAGTAGTAGATTGGTGGTAGTAGTAGTAGATTGGTGGTAGTAGTAGATTGGTGGTAGTAGTAGTAGATTGGTGGTAGTAGTAGTAGATTGGTGGTAGTAGTAGTAGTAGTAGATGTAGTAGTAGATTGGTGGTAGTAGTAGTAGTAGTAGATTGGTGGTAGTAGTAGTAGATTGGTGGTAGTAGTAGTAGATTGGTGGTAGTAGTAGTAGATTGGTGGTAGTAGTAGTAGATTGGTGGTAGTAGTAGTAGATTGGTGGTAGTAGTAGTAGTAGTAGAAGATTGGTGGTAGTAATAGTAGTAGATTGGTGGTAGTAATAGTAGTAGATTGGTGGTAGTAATAGTAGTAGATTGGTGGTAGTAATAGTAGTAGATTGGTGGTAGTAATAGTAGTAGTATATTGGTGGTAGTAATAGTAGTAGTAGATTGGTGGTAGTAGTAGTAGATTGGTGGTAGTAGTAGTAGATTGGTGGTAGTAGTAGTAGATTGGTGGTAGTAGTAGATTGGTGGTAGTAGTAGTAGATTGGTGGTAGTAGTAGTAGATTGGTGGTAGTAGTAGTAGTAGTAGATGTAGTAGTAGATTGGTGGTAGTAGTAGTAGTAGTAGATTGGTGGTAGTAGTAGTAGATTGGTGGTAGTAGTAGTAGATTGGTGGTAGTAGTAGTAGATTGGTGGTAGTAGTAGTAGATTGGTGGTAGTAGTAGTAGTAGTAGAAGATTGGTGGTAGTAATAGTAGTAGATTGGTGGTAGTAATAGTAGTAGATTGGTGGTAGTAATAGTAGTAGATTGGTGGTAGTAATAGTAGTAGATTGGTGGTAGTAGTAGTAGTAGATTGGTGGTAGTAGTAGTAGTAGATTGGTGGTAGTAGTAGTAGATTGGTGGTAGTAGTAGTAGTAGATTGGTGGTAGTAGTAGTAGTAGATTGGTGGTAGTAGTAGTAGTAGTAGATTGGTGGTAGTAGTAGTAGATTGGTGGTAGTAGTAGTATATTGGTGGTAGTAGTAGTATATTGGTGGTAGTAGTAGTATATTGGTGGTAGTAGTAGTATATTGGTGGTAGTAGTAGTAGTAGTATATTGGTGGTAGTAGTAGTAGTAGTATATTGGTGGTAGTAGTAGTAGTAGTATATTGGTGGTAGTAGTAGTATATTGGTGGTAGTAGTAGTATATTGGTGGTAGTAGTAGTATATTGGTGGTAGTAGTAGTAGTATATTGGTGGTAGTAGTAGTATATTGGTGGTAGTAGTAGTAGTAGTATATTGGTGGTAGTAGTAGTAGTAGTATATTGGTGGTAGTAGTAGTAGTAGTATATTGGTGGTAGTAGTAGTAGTAGTAGATTGGTGGTAGTAGTAGTAGTAGTAGTAGTAGTAGATTGGTGGTAGTAGTAGTAGTAGTAGATTGGTGGTAGTAGTAGTAGTAGTAGTAGATTGGTGGTAGTAGTAGTAGTAGATTGGTGGTAGTAGTAGTAGTAGTAGTAGATTGGTGGTAGTAGTAGTAGTAGATTGGTGGTAGTAGCAGTAGTATATTGGTGGTAGTAGTATATTGGTGGTAGTAGTAGTAGTAGTAGTAGATTGGTGGTAGTAGTAGTAGTAGATTGGTGGTAGTAGTAGTAGTAGATTGGTGGTAGTAGTAGTAGATTGGTGGTAGTAGTAGTAGATTGGTGGTAGTAGTATATTGGTAGTAGTAGTATATTGGTAGTAGTAGTAGTAGTAGATTGGTGGTAGTAGTAGTAGTAGATTGGTGGTAGTAGTATATTGGTAGTAGTAGTATATTGGTAGTAGTAGTAGTAGTAGATTGGTGGTAGTAGTATATTGGTGGTAGTAGTAGTATATTGGTAGTAGTAGTAGTACATTGGTAGTAGTAGTAGTATAGTGGTAGTAGTAGTAGTAGTAGTATATGGGTGGTAGTAGTATATTGGTAGTAGTAGTATAAGTAGTATATTGGTAGTAGTAGTAGTAGTAGTATATTGGTAGTGTTGTTGTAGCAGTATATTAGTAGTAGTAGTAGATTGGTAGTAGTAGTAGTAGATTGGTAGTAGTAGTAGTAGCAGTATATCAGTAGTAGTATATCGGTAGTAGTAGTAGTATATCGGTAGTGTAGTAGTAGTAGTAGTATATCGGTAGTGTAGTAGTAGTAGTAGTAGTAGTATATCGGTAGTGTAGTAGTAGTAGTATATCGGTAGTGTAGTAGTAGTAGTAGTAGTAGATCGGTAGTGTAGTAGTATCCACTGAGTGGACAAAGCATTAGAACACCTGCTCTTTCCATGCCAGACTGACCAGGTGAAAGCTGTGTTCCTTTATTGATGTCACTTGTTAAATCCACTTCAAATCAGTGACAGCCGAGACATGGCTTGTGACTGCGTGCCATTCAGAGGGTGAATTGGCAAGACAAACTATTTAAGTGCCCTTGAAAGGGGTATGGTAGTTGGTGCCAGGGGTACCGGTTTGAGTGTGTCAAGAACTGCAAAGCTGCTGGGTTTTTCACACTCAACAGTTTCCAGTTTTTTTTTTTTAAATCAAGAATCGTCCACCACCCAAAGGACATCCAGCCAACTGTGAGTCAACATGGGACCAGCATCCATGTGGAAGGCTTTCAACACCTTGTAGAGTCCCATGCCCTGACAAAATGAGGTTGTTGTGGGGGGGGGAACAAGGAGAGGTGCCACTCGATATTGGTAAGCTGTCCTAATGTTTGATATACTCAGTGTAAATGTAACTAACCGATCTCCTCTGCTATTCTGGTCCTCTGGCTCTTGTTCTTGACTCCACTGAAGCTGATCCTCTTCTCGTCTTCGTCTTCGTCGTCGCTCCCGTCTCCCTCCTCTTCCTCCTCTCGGACCAGACGCTTCTTGGGCGTGTCCGTCTCCACCAGGGGGGCGTCGCCGCCTAGCTCCCTCGCCATCTGACGCCGCTTCCTTGCCGCGTGGATGAAGGCAGCGTCCGGGATCTCACCTGGACAGGACAGAGGTCAGAGGTCAGTAAGATAATAAAAAAAGGTGAAGATTTCTAGCATCGTGTCAGCTGCTAATGTAGCCTGGTGGTTAGAGTGGAGGGGCGGCAGGTAGCCTAGTGGTTAGAGTGTAGGGGCGGCAGGTAGCCTAGTGGTTAGAGTGGAGGGGCGGCAGGTAGCCTAGTGGTTAGAGTGGAGGGGTGGCAGGTAGCCTAGTGGTTAGAGTGTAGAGGAGGCAGGTAGCCTAGTGGTTAGAGTGGAGGGGCGGCAGGTAGCCTACTGGTTAGAGTGGAGGGGCGGCAGGTAGCCTAGTGGTTAGAGTGGAGGGGCGGCAGGTAGCCTAGTGGTTAGAGTGGAGGGGCGGCAGGGCGGCCTAGTGGTTAGAGTGGAGGGGCGGCAGGTAGCCTAGTGGTTAGAGTGTAGGGGCGGGAGGTAGCCTAGTGGTTAGAGTGGAGAGGTGGCAGGTAGCCTACTGGTTAGAGTGGAGGGGCGGCAGGGCGGCCTAGTGGTTAGAGTGGAGGGGCGGCAGGTAGCCTAGTGGTTAGAGTGTAGGGGCGGCAGGTAGCCTAGTGGTTAGAGTGGAGGGGCGGCAGGTAGCCTAGTGGTTAGAGTGTAGGGGCGGCAGGTAACCTAGTGGTTAGAGTGGAGGGGCGGCAGGTACTCTAGTGGTTAGAGTGGAGGGGGGGCAGGTACTCTAGTGGTTAGAGTGGAGGGGCGGCAGGTAGCCTAGTGGTTAGAGTGTAGGGGCGGCAGGTAGCCTAGTGGTTAGAGTGGAGGGGCGGCAGGTAGCCTAGTGGTTAGAGTGGAGGGGCGGCAGGGCGGCCTAGTGGTTAGAGTGGAGGGGCGGCAGGTAGCCTAGTGGTTAGAGTGGAGGGGCGGCAGGTAGCCTAGTGGTTAGAGTGGAGGGGCGGCAGGTAGCCTAGTGGTTAGAGTGTAGAGGCGGCAGGTAGCCTAGTGGTTAGAGTGTAGGGGCGGCAGGTAGCCTAGTGGTTAGAGTGGAGGGGCGGCAGGTAGCCTAGTGGTTAGAGTGGAGGGGCGGCAGGTAGCCTAGTGGTTAGAGTGTAGGGGCGGCAGGTAACCTAGTGGTTAGAGTGGAGGGGCGGCAGGTAGCCTAGTGGTTAGAGTGGAGGGGCGGCAGGTAGCCTAGTGGTTAGAGTGTAGAGGCGGCAGGCAGCCTAGTGGTTAGAGTGGAGGGGCGGCAGGTAGCCTGGTGGTTAGAGTGTAGAGGCGGCAGGTAGCCTAGTGGTTAGAGTGTAGAGGCGGCAGGTAGCCTAGTGGTTAGAGTGGAGGGGCGGCAGGTAGCCTAGTGGTTAGAGCGTAGAGGCGGCAGGTAGCCTAGTGGTTAGAGTGGAGGGGCGGCAGGTAGCCTAGTGGTTAGAGCGTAGAGGCGGCAGGTAGCCTAGTGGTTAGAGTGTAGAGGCGGCAGGCAGCCTAGTGGTTAGAGTGTTGGGCCAGTAACCAAAAAGTCACTGTGCACGAATCCCCGTGCTGACAAGGTAAAAATCTGTCGTTCTGACCCTGAGAACAAGGCAGTTAACCCACTGTTCCCTGGGCGCCGTGGGTGTCAATTAAGGCAGCCCCCACTCACACACCTCTCTGATTCAGAGGGGTAAATGCGATAGACACATTTCAGTTGAAGCCATTCAGTTGTAGAACTGACTAGGTATCCCCCCCCCTTTCCCCTTATAGAGGGACCAGGGTTTCATTTGCGAAATCCCTACCATCAGCTGGTCGTCGGGTCCTGGTGTTTGGGAAAGGCTCGTCTTTGCCTCAGACTATTACAACTGTTGACAGACTGCAGTCACCTGTCGAACAGAGTGTCATTCAGGAAACCGTCTCCATTACCTGGACGCAGGGTGCTGAGCGTGGACAAGGTGCTGGTGTTTGAGAAGGCTCCGGCTGCAGTTGTCGTGGGAGTCTTGGAGGCGAGGCTCTGGCTTTGTGTCTTAGGCTCCTGTTCATCAGTACTGTCCACTTCCATCTCCTCCTCTCCTTGCTCACTGCCTGCCCTGCTGGCAGGCTCCTCTTTAATGGAGGCCAGGGGCTGGGGCCACACGTCTGGAGAGGGAGGGGGGGGCACACACAGCATGGTAACACACATACATTAATCCCCACAGCATGTTAACATATACATTAATACACACAGCACACAGATTTGCTTATAATTCTGTGGCATTATTTTATAGTATGAATAAAGACAATTGAACAAAGCTGAATTAAATAAATTAATACAATTCTCAATGATTTGAGGGAGTGTGCACATGCGTAACTGGCATATAACTGGCATATAACTGGCATATAACTGGCATATAACTGGCATATAACTGGCATATAACTGGCATATAACTGGCATATAACTGGCATATAACTGGCATATAACTGGCATATAACTGGCATATAACTGGCATACTACTCTTGTAGAATGTGATGCTTTATTATAAAGGTGCATTTGAATGGTGAGAATTATCTTCCCCAAATATTGAAACTCACACGTTGCTTATATATGCCAGTTAGGCTATAGACCCCTTGTAAAGCGGATTAATGTGCTCCATTTTAAGAAATGATTTGACCACTTGTGTGATACTAACCTTATTAAAACATATAGGACTATGGACTAGATTACATGAGGTGTGATACTAACCTCATAGGACTATGGACTAGACTACATGAGGTGTGATACTAACCTCATAGGACTATGGACTAGACTACATGAGGTGTGATACTAACCTTATTAAAACATATAGGACTATGGGCTAGACTACATGAGGTGTGATACTAACCTTATAGGACTATGGGCTAGACTACATGAGGTGTGATACTAACCTTATAGGACTATGGGCTAGACTACATGAGGTGTGATACTAACCTTATAGGACTATGGGCTAGACTACATGAGGTGTGATACTAACCTTATAGGACTATGGACTAGACCACATGAGGTGTGATACTAACCTTATAGGACTATGGACTAGATTACATGAGGTGTGATACTAACCTTATAGGACTATGGACTAGATTACATGAGGTGTGATACTAACCTCATAGGACTATGGACTAGACTACATGAGGTGTGATACTAACCTTATTAAAACATATAGGACTATGGGCTAGACTACATGAGGTGTGATACTAACCTTATAGGACTATGGGCTAGACTACATGAGGTGTGATACTAACCTTATAGGACTATGGACTAGACCACATGAGGTGTGATACTAACCTTATAGGATTATGGGCTAGACTACATGAGGTGTGATACTAACCTTATAGGACTATGGACTAGACCACATGAGGTGTGATACTAACCTTATAGGACTATGGACTAGAGTACATGAGGTGTGATACTAACCTTATAGGACTATGGGCTAGACTACATGAGGTGTGATACTAACCTTATTAAAACATATAGGACTATGGGCTAGACTACATGAGGTGTGATACTAACCTTATTAAAACATATAGGACTATGGGCTAGACTACATGAGGTGTGATACTAACCTTATTAAAACATATAGGACTATGGGCTAGACTACATGAGGTGTGATACTAACCTTATAGGACTATGGGCTAGACTACATGAGGTGTGATACTAACCTTATAGGACTATGGACTAGACTACATGAGGTGTGATACTAACCTTATTAAAACATATAGGACTATGGGCTAGACTACATGAGGTGTGATACTAACCTTATAGGACTATGGACTAGACCACATGAGGTGTGATACTAACCTTATTAAAACATATAGGACTATGGGCTAGACTACATGAGGTGTGATACTAACCTTATAGGACTATGGGCTAGACTACATGAGGTGTGATACTAACCTTATAGGACTATGGGCTAGACTACATGAGGTGTGATACTAACCTCATAGGACTATGGACTAGACTACATGAGGTGTGATACTAACCTTATAGGACTATGGACTAGACCACATGAGGTGTGATACTAACCTTATTAAAACATATAGGAATATGGACTAGACCACATGAGGTGTGATACTAACCTTATTAAAACATATAGGACTATGGACTAGACTACATGAGGTGTGATACTAACCTTATAGGACTATGGGCTAGACTACATGAGGTGTGATACTAACCTTATAGGACTATGGACTAGACCACATGAGGTGTGATACTAACCTTATTAAAACATATAGGACTATGGGCTAGACTACATGAGGTGTGATACTAACCTTATAGGACTATGGGCTAGACTACATGAGGTGTGATACTAACCTCATAGGACTATGGACTAGACTACATGAGGTGTGATACTAACCTTATTAAAACATATAGGACTATGGGCTAGACTACATGAGGTGTGATACTAACCTTATAGGACTATGGGCTAGACTACATGAGGTGTGATACTAACCTCATAGGACTATGGACTAGACTACATGAGGTGTGATACTAACCTTATTAAAACATATAGGACTATGGACTAGACTACATGAGGTGTGATACTAACCTGACAGGACTATGGACTAGACTACATGAGGTGTGATACTAACCTTATTAAAACATATAGGAATATGGACTAGACCACATGAGGTGTGATACTAACCTTATTAAAACATATAGGACTATGGACTAGACTACATGAGGTGTGATACTAACCTTATAGGACTATGGACTAGACCACATGAGGTGTGATACTAACCTTATAGGACTATGGGCTAGACTACATGAGGTGTGATACTAACCTTATAGGACTATGGACTAGACCACATGAGGTGTGATACTAACCTTATAGGACTATGGACTAGACCACATGAGGTGTGATACTAACCTTATTAAAACATATAGGAATATGGACTAGACTACATGAGGTGTGATACTAACCTTATAGGACTATGGGCTAGACTACATGAGGTGTGATACTAACCTTATAGGACTATGGACTAGACCACATGAGGTGTGATACTAACCTTATTAAAACATATAGGACTATGGGCTAGACTACATGAGGTGTGATACTAACCTTATAGGACTATGGGCTAGACTACATGAGGTGTGATAATAACCTTATAGGACTATGGACTAGACTACATGAGGTGTGATACTAACCTTATAGGACTATGGACTAGACTACATGAGGTGTGATACTAACCTTATAGGACTATGGACTAGACCACATGAGGTGTGATACTAACCTTATAGGACTATGGACTAGACTACATGAGGTGTGATACTAACCTTATAGGACTATGGACTAGACTACATGAGGTGTGATACTAACCTCATAGGACTATGGACTAGACTACATGAGGTGTGATACTAACCTTATAGGACTATGGACTAGACTACATGAGGTGTGATACTAACCTTATAGGACTATGGACTAGACTACATGAGGTGTGATACTATGATTCGAACTAGTCTCTAAAAAAGGCACAGTTTCCTATGCTGGGCATCATTCACAAGTGAAAGGCTAATATTATCACCCATCCGACTATTCTCGATTTCATCTGGTCTTTACATATACTAAATAATATGTGTGACATTAGTTTTGATTTAGAATTGACCATTATCATGCACCCGTATCGAAACAGGGGCAGCGGGAAAATATACCTGTCATCTATGGACTTAAATAAGGGGCGCTTTTCCCTTTGGTTTATTTCATGCCAGCCAGCTATACTCCTGTTCTAAAAACAAGCAATGTGCTTAATATTAGTAAAGTTGAGAAATAAAAATAGAAGGCCTAGCCCATAGAAAGCTGATGCAATCCTCCTCTTTTTAATAGAGGCCACCACTCTGTTTTCTCACGCAATTCTATAGCCTATAGAAATGTTGCGCAACCAGTTTGGTAGGCTACTCATTTTAGTTGATTTATATTTACTAGGCAAGTCAGTTTATTAACAAAGCAAGTCAGTTAAGAACAAATTCTTATTTACAATGGTCGGCCTAGGAACAGTGGGTTAACTGCCTGGCCTACCCCCGGCCAAACCCGGACGACGCTAGGCCAATTGTGTGCCACGGTATGGGACTCCAAATCACGGACCAGCCTGGATCCAGGCCTGGATTCGAACCAGGGACCGTAGTGGCGCCTCTTACACTGAGATGCAGTGCCTTAGACGGCTGCACCACTAATGACCGGCAGCAGCAGCATCAGAGCTTGGAGAAGCCTAATTACCGTGACTAAATAGTCATGTGGAATTTGACTGCCTTTATGACCAGTGACCTCCGGTGTGGCGGTAATAGGTACACACAAACATCACAACGGCTGCTAGCAGACTCATTATACTGTATACAGTTTCCCCCCCCCCTTCCCTAATACACATGTAAATATTGGACCATGAATTGTGCCTTCCTGTATAAATACTTAGGCTAAAATGTTTGTTTTTCTACTGCCATTTACTGTGTGTTTTGTATTCTTATTGTTGAATTGTCCAGAAGGAACCTGGGGGCGGCAGGTAGCGTAGTGGTTAGTGCTTTGGGCTTGTAACCGAAAGGTTGCTGGATCGAATCCCCAAGCTCTACCCCTGAACAAGGCAGTTAACCCACTGTAGGCCGTCATTGTAAATAAGAATGTGTTCTTAACTGACTTGCTCTGTTAATAAATATATTTTTTATTTTTTAGTAAGCATTTTGTTGGATGAGGTATACCATGCATATGGCCTATATACACAACTAATAAAACACAGGTATTTTCAGACATTATAAAGAAAATAAATTTAAGCAACAACAACAAATGTTGAGTGGATTTCCTGACAGATTCATGCTAGATTTGAACAGGGGACTGGTGTGTATCGGTGAATGTTATATCCCTAACACACAAATGAACACACAAGATGAGCAACCACATACGATGGGCGCGCGCGCGCACGCACACACACAAGTGCAGGTGTGATGTCTTACCGGTGTTGGGCTCTTGTTTAACGTAGCACACCTTCTCCAGATCCTCCTTGTATTCTTTCTTCAGTTGCTTCACGATCTTCTTGCTGTGGTTGGATTTCTTTACTCTGAACACCTCGGCCTCGTCTGAGAGAGAGATTAGATCACCTCCGCGTTAACGACGAAACAATCATTCGGAGAAGATTGGATGAAACCAATGGCTGTTAACTAGTTAATTTATGTTGTTTACAACCTTGAATATGCTAGCTATTACTGTGACTGACATTAGTTAACTTGGCCAACTAGCATAAGGTAGAAACTTTGACAATGTCAAATTGTCAACACTTCCAATAGGTCAGCTCGGGAATCACAGTATTGAACCAAGAGGCCACTTTATTAACGTTAGGTAGATAAATATCAGCTGAAACAGTTAACCAGTTAGTTAGCTAGTGAAAGTGAACTAACTAGTTAGATTAACTAACTCACGTTACCGGTAATCAGTTCGTGCTAACGCTAACTAACGTTAACTTTACCTTCGTCGTCGTCAAAGCTCAGCAAACTGGCTTTCGGGGGTCCCCCTACATCCCGAGTTTTCTTTTCCTTCTTTACGGCCTTTGACTGAAACCCGTTGCCGTGGTTCAGGTCCACGTTAACCCCGGACAAGGTGTCTGCGTTGGCGGCATCGAGCACCGGGATATCCTCGGCGAAAGGCCCGCATGGCGGCTGACTTTCTTCTTTCTCGTCCTCGTCCGACTCATTTCTCCGTCTTAAATTAGATCTTTTTGCTTTTTTAAACATGTTTGCTACTTATCCCGAAACAAATTAGGCTATATCGGGTAAACACACGACAGCATATTAATTAAAATGCTACGAAGCGGGTAAAATATGCTCTGCAGCGGAAGGCAGCCATTTTGTTTTTAGCCAACGGAAGTGCCCTTATTTTTATTTATTTATTTTTTATTCTATCAAATAATTACAGAAAAGCGAGAAATAGCAATGGCGTTTTTTTGTAGGCACTAACTGCACCATGGACAATGCCTATTGAGGAAATTAAGGTTTTTATTTTTTTATTTGTTTATAAACGCCGATAAAAAAAAGGTCTGTGGTAAAACAGGTTTAGGATATCTTATATACGTTTTGTTCAGTAAGATAATCACTTGCTTTGTGTCCCATGCCAATAAAACCATTTGAATTGAATACATTTATCAGCTAACGTCACTTTTTTGTGGATTATATTATAAAATAAAAGCAAAGGCTTCATATTTCATGAATGTAATGTTAACAGAATGCTCTTATCTCATAAAACAACACGTATACAGATCTCCTCAGATCTTTCTTTCGCCATTTATTCCGAAACCTCATTCTTTCCACATAAATGTTTCCCGTAGGGATGGCGCTTAACGAACCAGAGGTAACTCATTTCCGTGTTTTAGGACTACAAGCCGGCGAGCTCTATCGATGCGACATTCAGAACAACTGGGAAGTCGAAAAAATACAGGTAAAATCCTGACGTCAGTGATCTTCAGGTCGGAGCTCTAGAAATAGGTCAGAATTCCCAAGTTGGAATTCGAGTTAGATGACCCTTCAAATCGATTTTTCCCAAATCGTAGCTCGTTGTTTTTTTGTTTTTTTTAGTTCCCAGTTCTTTTGAACGCGGCATGAGTACCACCCGTAAATGGTTCCAATCGTTTTTCCACAATTACTTTTTCCGTAGGGGATTTACATTTTGTTTACTTAACCTTTGTTTAACTAGGCAGGTCAGTTTTAAGAACAAATTCTTATTTACAATGACGGCCTACCCCGGCCAAACCCAGACGACGCTGGGCCAGCCTGGATTCGAACTAGGGTGTCTGTAGTGACGCCTCTACCACTGAGATACTGCTCCACATTTTACAACTACTTCATATAAGCAGTGGCGATTTTAGCAAAGCCACTACACAACACTAAACAATACATTAATTGCACTATAATGGTGACAAACGGTGCCCACAAACTGTTAGGGCCTACATAAAGCTGTCCTAACATCTTACCACTTCTACACCTGGCTATCAGCGGAGCCTGGTCGGGCAGCGAAACAGTTCATTCAGCCTCATTTACTGCCTTTCAGAAAAGCATTTCAGAAAAGCATAGCTAACATGGCTGACTTGCTTAAATAGATGTGGTTTCTACTGACATTTGAGATGTACAAACTATGGCATAAGGGAATGATGAGCGGATAAGAGGCAATCCGTCATTTAGATTAAGACATTAATGAGCGAGCTAAGACGGACATAGTCAATATCACTATGTGTTCAGCACTTTTGGAATGTACAGTGACAGAATGCAGAACATGGGCTGCTCTTACAGTATTTTCCCTGTACACCAAGTCAGAACAGTAGGATAAATAAAGGGGGCATATACAGTTGAAGTCGGACGTTTACATACACCTTCGCCAAATACATTTAAACTCAGTTTTTCACAATTCCTGACATTTAATCCTAGTAAAAAAAATCGCTGTCTTAGGTCATTTAGGATCACCACTTTATTTTAAGGATGTGAAATGTCAGAATAATAGTAGAGAGTTTGAGTTTATTTGTATTTTTACAGGGACAGTGCACATTAATTAACGTTTCAGTAAAAGTGCCGGTTTTAGCCAACCGGCTAATTTTCAACCGCAGTCCCTGGGCAGGTTTTTAAAAACAATTACAATACAGACAATCAATGAGCAGTGAGCACACACAGAGCAACAGAGGACCATGCCTCAGGAGCCCTAGGATCATGCCTCAGGACTACCTGGCCTGATGACTCCTTGCTGTTCCCAGTCCACCTGGCCGTGCTGCTGCTCCAGTTTCAACTGTTCTGCCTGCAGCTATGGAACCCTGACCTGTTCACCGGACATGCTACTTGTCCCAGACCTGCTGTTTTTAACTCTCTGGAGACAGCAGGAGCGATAGAGATACTCTTAATGATCGGCTATGAAAAGCCAACTGACATTTACTCCTGAGGCGCTGCTGACCTGTTGCACCCTCGACAACCACTGTGATTATTATTATTTGACCCTGCTGGTCATCTAAGAACATTTGAACATCTTGGCCATATTCTGTTATACTCTCCACCCGGCACAGCCAGAAGAGGACTGGCCACCCCTCATAGCCTGGTTCCTCTCTAGGTTTCTTCCTAGGTTCTGGCCTTTCTAGGGAGTTTTTCCTAGCCACTGTGCTTCTACACCTGCATTGCTTGCTGTTTGGGGTTTTATGCTGGGTTTCTGTACAGCACTTTGTGACATCAGCTGATGTAAGAAGGGCTTTATAAATACATATGATTGATTGATTGATAGGACAAGCAAGACATAACATGCAGACAGAGCAACATAGCACATAAAGCAACAAGACAAAACCCATAAAAGCAACAAAGTGTTTCCACACCTCACAAGCTACAGACAACATGGAAAGAAGCAATACACAGCTAGGGATTATGATCACAAATCTGATTGACCTTTAGCCATGTCTTCATGCATTTTGTGAAAGTGTGATATGTGGTGCAGTTGTGTGTCTGATGGCAGTGTATTCCAGACATGGGAAGCTCTCACAGAGAAAGCAGATTTACTAAAGGTGCTTTTCCTTAGGGGAACTATACAGTCACCTCTCATGGCAGACCTTGTGGATCTGCTGCCATATGTTTGGGTTTTCTGTTTAACAGAAGTACTGAGTGGAGGGGGAGCCAGGCCATTAAGGATCTTGAATACAAGACATGCGTCGGTGTATTGCACAAGATTTTCCCAACTCAGGAGCTCATGCTTTCTGAGGATGTAACAGTGATGATGACTATTGGTCTTCCTATCAAGCACTTTGAGAGCCTGTTTGTAGACAGACTGAATAGGTTTTAATGTTGTACAGCAAGCTTGGGCCCAACTAGTCAAGCAGTATGTTAAGTGAGGGAGTATCATAGATTTGAAGTACAGTTTTGCTACCTCTGTAGTCAAATTAGCTAGGTTGAATTTGGTTATTTGAATGCCCTTTTACACCTGCTTTTTAAAAGAGAGGTTGGAATCAAGTATCATGCCAAGGGACTTAAAATCAGATACCACCTGGAGCTTCACCCCTGACACATAGACATCTGGCTCAGTAGCATCTGTTGCCCTCTTTGTGAAGAACATGCAAACAGTTTTTTTCACATTGAGATGCAAACATGAGTCACTGAGTCACTTTGTAACCTAGACCATTACAGTAGTGAGTTCTTGTGCAGCTTGTTGTTTGCTCTTTCCATGCACATATATCACTGTATCATCTGCATACATTTGAACTTCAGACCCAGTACAGACAGAAGGCAGATCATTAATGTACAGGCTGAACAGAAGGGGCCCCAGTATTGACCCTTGGGGCACGCCCGCATCATAGCTAAGAGTGGGCGACAGCTCATTGCTCACTCTGACACACTGAGTTCTGCCTTCAAGGTATCTCATCCATCTCAAGGCATCGGGGGAAAAGTTGAACTTGGATAATTTTGTGATGAGAACCTCATGGTTAACAGGATCAAAAGCTTTCCTTAGGTCCAGAAACACAGCCCCAACAACGCCCCCTTTGTCCATCTTGGACTTCACATTTTCCAGAAGAAAGCAGTTGGCCGTTTCTGTGGAGTGTTTCGCTCTGAAGCCAAACTGCATGGAGTGTAATGTGAAGGGGCTGTTGTTGAGGTGGGCAATCAGTTGTTCTGCTACACACTTTTCAGCAACCTTTGACACCACAGGTAGTATACTAATGGGCCTGTAGTTACTCACGTCAGCAGGGTCGCCTGATTTAAAGATGGCCGTTATTATGGCCGACTTCCATACCCTTGGAAACACACAGAGACCAATAGATGTGTTGGTGACCTTAGTAAATGGGGCCAATGAGTGAGTTTGTAGTTTTTAAGAAAGATAGGTAGAGTACAGCCCAAACGCATCTTTGGTTTTAGAGTTCTTTAGTGAGCTAATCAGAGAGAATTATTTATTTCATCACATTCCAATTGGGTCAGAAGTTTACATATACTCAATTAGTATTTGGTAGCATTGGGTCAAACATTTTGGGTAGCCTCTCACAAGCATCCCAAAATAAGTTGGGTGAACTTTGGCCCATTCCTCCTGACAAAGCTGGTGTAACTGAGTCAGGTTTGTAGGCCTCCTTGCTCGCACACACATTTTCAGTTCTGCCCACAGATTTTCTATAGGATTGAGGTCAGGGCTTTGGAATGACCACTCCAATACCTTGACTTTGTTGTCCTTAAACCATTTTGCCACAACTTTGGAAGTATGCTGGGGGTCATTGTCCATTTGGAAGACCCATTTGCAGTAAGTACAGATAGTAGTATGAATCCCCTGGCACAGTCCCCGCAGCCGGACAACTTTCTCACGGTTTCTGGAAGGAAATGCTGTAGGAACGCTCAACCGGTGTCGCTCATTCAGCCGACAGAAACTTTCAACCGGTTTTCCCCATTAAGCAGCGGGTCGGAGTCAGAGGCCGAGTCTTCTCTGGTCTCTACTCCTCCCGTTACGGGGTCTGAGACGCCGAAGCTTCCCACCATTAGCTCTGACAAATTGAAAACTCTAGTCATTGGCGACTCCATTACCCGCAGTATTAGACTTGAGAATCATCCAGCGATCATACACTGTTTACCGGGGGGCATGGCTACCGACGTTAAGGCTAATCTGAAGATGGTGCTGGCTAAAGCTAAAACTGGCGAGTGTAGAGAGTATAGAGATATTGTTATCCACGTCGGCACCAACGATGTTAGGATGAAACAGTCAGAGATCACCAAGCGCAACATAGCTTCTGCGTGTAAATCAGCTAGAAAGATGTGTCGGCATCGAGTAATTGTCTCTGGCCCCCTCCCAGTTAGGGGGAGTGATGAGCTCTACAGCAGAGTCTCACAACTCAATCGCTGGTTGAAAACTGTTTTCTGCCCCTCCCAAAAGATATAATTTGTAGATAATTGGCCCTCTTTCTGGGACTCACCCACAAACAGGACCAAGCCTGACCTGCTGAGGAGTGACGGACTCCATCCTAGCTGGAGGGGTGCTCTCATTTTATCTACCAACATAGACAGGGCTCTAACTCCTCTAGCTCCACAATGAAATAGGGTGCAGGCCAGGCAGCAGGCTGTTAGCCAGCCTGCCAGCATAGTGGAGTCTGCCACTAGCACAGTCAGTGTAGTCAGCTCAGCTATCACCATTGAGACCGTGTCTGTGCCTCGACCTGGGTTGGGCAAAACTAAACATGGCGGTGTTCGCCTTAGCAATCTCACTAGGATAAAGACCACCTCCATTCCTGTCATTATTGAAAGAGATCATGATACCTCACATCTCAAAATAGGGCTACTTAATGTTAGATCCCTTACTTCAAAGGCAATTATAGTCAATGAACTAATCACTGATCATAATCTTGATGTGATTGGCCTGACTGAAACATGGCTTAAGCCTGATGAATTTACTGTGTTAAATGAGGCCTCACCTCCTGGTTACACTAGTGACCATATCCCCCGTGCATCCCGCAAAGGCGGAGGTGTTGCTAACATTTACGATAGCAAATTTCAATTTACAAAAAAAAAAATGACGTTTTCGTCTTTTGAGCTTCTAGTCATGAAATCTATGCAGCCTACTCAATCACTTTTTATAGCTACTGTTTACAGGCCTCCTGGGCCATATACAGCGTTCCTCACTGAGTTCCCTGAATTCCTATTGGACCTTGTAGTCATAGCGGATAATATTCTAATCTTTGGTGACTTTAATATTCACATGGAAAAGTCCACAGACCCACTCCAAAAGGCTTTCGGAGCCATCATCGACTCAGTGGGTTTTGTCCAACATGTCTCTGGACCCACTCACTGTCACAGTCATACGCTGGACCTAGTTTTGTCCCATGGAATAAATGTTGTGGATCTTTCAATGTTTTTCATCATAATCCTGGACTATCGGAACACCATTTTATTAAGTTTGCAATTGCAACAAATAATCTGCTCAGACCCCAACCAAGGATCATCAAAAGTCATGCTATAAATTCACAGACAACACAAAGATTCCTTGATGTCCTTCCAGACTCCTTCTGCCTACCCAAGGACGCCAGAGGACAAAAATCAGTTAACCACCTAACTGAGGAACTCAACTTAACCTTGCGCAATACCCTAGATGCAGTTGCACCCCTAAAAACTAAAAACATTTCTCATAAGAAACTAGCTCCCTGGTACACAGAAAATACCCGAGCTCTGAAGCAAGCTTCCAGAAAATTGGAACGGAAATGGCGCCACACCAAACTGGAAGTCTTCCGACTAGCTTGGAAAGACAGTACTGTGCAGTACCGAAGAGCCCTTACTGCTGCTCGATCATCCTATTTTTCTAACTTAATTGAGGAAAATAAGAACAATCCAAAATTCCTTTTTGATACTGTCGCAAAGCTAACTAAAAAGCAGCATTCCCCAAGAGAGGATGACTTTCACTTTAGCAGTGATAAATTCATGAACTTCTTTGAGGAAAAGATTATGATTATTAGAAAGCAAATTACGGACTCTTCCTTAAATCTGCGTATTCCTTCAAAGCTCAGTTGTCCTGAGTCTGCACAACTCTGCCAGGACCTAGGATCAAGAGAGACACTCAAGTGTTTTAGTACTATATCTCTTGACACAATGATGAAAATAATCATGGCCTCTAAACCTTCAAGCTGCATACTGGACCCTATTCCAACTAAACTACTGAAAGAGCTGCTTCCTGTGCTTGGCCCTCCTATGTTGAACATAATAAACGGCTCTCTATCCACCGGATGTGTACCAAACTCACTAAAAGTGGCAGTAATAAAGCCTCTCTTGAAAAAGCCAAACCTTGACCCAGAAAATATAAAAAACTATCGGCCTATATCGAATCTTCCATTCCTCTCAAAAATTTTAGAAAAGGCTGTTGCGCAACAACTCACTGCCTTCCTGAAGACAAACAATGTATACGAAATGCTTCAGTCTGGTTTTAGACCCCATCATAGCACTGAGACGGCACTTGTGAAGGTGGTAAATGACATTTTAATGGCATCGGACCGAGGCTCTGCATCTGTCCTCGTGCTCCTAGACCTTAGTGCTGCTTTTGATACCATCGATCACCACATTCTTTTGGAGAGATTGGAAACCCAAATTGGTCTACACGGACAAGTTCTGGCCTGGTTTAGATCTTATCTGTCGGAAAGATATCAGTTTGTCTCTGTGAATGGTCTGTCCTCTGACAAATCAACTGTAAATTTCGGTGTTCCTCAAGGTTCCGTTTTAGGACCACTATTGTTTTCACTATATATTTTACCTCTTGGGGATGTTATTCGAAAACATAATGTTAACTTTCACTGCTATGCGGATGACACACAGCTGTACATTTCAATTAAACATGGTGAAGCCCCAAAATTGCCCTTGCTAGAAGAATGTGTTTCAGACATAAGGATGGCTGCAAACTTTCTACTTTTAAACTCGGACAAAACAGAGATGCTTGTTCTAGGTCCCAAGAAACAAAGAGATCTTCTGTTGAATCTGACAATTAATCTTAATGGTTGTACAGTCGTCTCAAATAAAACTGTGAAGGACCTCGGCGTTACTCTGGACCCTGATCTCTCTTTTGAAGAACATATCAAGACCATTTCAAGGACAGCTTTTTTCCATCTACGTAACATTGCAAAAATCAGGAACTTTCTGTCCAAAAATGATGCAGAAAAATTAATCCATGCTTTTGTCACTTCCAGGTTAGACTACTGCAATGCTCTACTTTCCGGCTACCCGGATAAAGCACTAAATAAACTTCAGTTAGTGCTAAATACGGCTGCTAGAATCCTGACTAGAACCAAAAAATTTGATCATATTACTCCAGTGCTAGCCTCTCTACACTGGCTTCCTGTCAAAGCAAGGGCTGATTTCAAGGTTTTACTGCTAACCTACAAAGCATTACATGGGCTTGCTCCTATCTATCTCTCTGATTTGGTCCTGCCGTACATACCTACACGTACGCTACGGTCACAAGACGCAGGCCTCCTAATTGTCCCTAGAATTTTTAAGCAAACAGCTGGAGGCAGGGCTTTCTCCTATAGAGCTCAATTTTTATGGAACGGTCTGCCTACCCATGTCAGAGACGCAAACTCGGTCTCAACCTTTAAGTCTCTACTGAAGACTCATCTCTTCAGTGGGTCATATGATTGAGTGTAGTCTGGCCCAGGAGTGGGAGGGTGAACGGAAAGGCTCTGGAGCAACGAACCACCCTTGCTGTCTCTGCCTGGCCGGTTCCCCTCTTTCCACTGGGATTCTCTGACTCTAACCCTATTACAGGGGCTGAGTCACTGGCTTTACTGGGGCTCTCTCATGCCGTCCCTGGAGGAGGTGCGTCACCTGAGTGGGTTGAGTCACTGATGTGGTCATCCTGTCTGGGTTGGCGCCCCCCCCCCCCCCCCCCCCCCCCCCCCCCTTAAGTTGTGCCGTGGCGGAGGTCTTTGTGGGCTATACTCAGCCTTGTCTCAGGATGGTAAGTTGGTGGTTGAAGATATCCCTCTAGTGGTGTGGGGGCTGTGCTTTGGCAAAGTGGGTGGGGTTATATCCTTCCTGTTTGGCCCTGTCCGGGGGTGTCCTCGGAGTGGGCCACAGTGTCTCCTGACCCCTCCTGTCTCAGCCTCCAGTATTTATGCTGCAGTAGTTTATGTGTCGGGGGGCTAGGGTCAGTTTGTTATATCTGGAGTACTTCTCCTGTCCTATTCGGTGTCCTGTGTGAATCTAAGTGTGCTTTCTCTAATTCTCTCCTTCTCTCTTTCTCTCTCTCGGAGGACCTGAGCCCTAGGACCATGCCCCAGGACTACCTGACATGATGACTCCTTGCTGTCCCCAGTCCACCTGGCTGTGCTGCTGCTCCAGTTTCAACTGTTCTGCCTTATTATTATTCGACCATGCTGATCATTTATGAACATTTGAACATCTTGGCCATGTTCTGTTATAATCTCCACCCGGCACAGCCAGAAGAGGACTGGCCATCCCACATATGCTCTCTCTAATTCTCTCTTTCTTTCTCTCTCTCGGAGGACCTGAGCCCTAGGACCATGCCCCAGGAATACCTGACATGATGACTCCTTGCTGTCCCCAGTCCACCTGACTGTGCTGCTGCTCCAGTTTCAACTATTCTGCCGTATTATTATTCGACCATGCTGGTCATTTATGAACATTTGAACATCTTGACCATGTTTTGTTATAATCTCCACCCGGCACAGCCAGAAGAGGACTGGCCACCCCACATAGCCTGGTTCCTCTCTAGGTTTCTTCCTAGGTTTTGGCTTTTCTAGGGAGTTTTTCCTAGCCACCGTGCTTCTTCACCTGCATTGCTTGCTGTTTGGGGTTTTAGGCTGGGTTTCTGTACAGCACTTTGAGATATCAGCTGATGTACGAAGGGCTATATAAAATAAATTTGATTGATTGATTGATTTGCGACCAAGCTTTAACTTCCTGACTGATGTCTTGAGATGTTGCTTCAATATATCCACATCATTTTCCATCCACATCATTTTCCATCCTCATGTTGCCATCTATTTTGTGAAGTGCACCAGGCCCTCCTGCAGCAAAGCACCCCCACAACATGATGCTGCCACCCCGTGCTTCATGGTTGGGATGGTGTTCTTCGGCTTGCAAGCCTCCCCCTTTTTCCTCCAAACATAACGATGGTCATTATGGCCAAACAGTTCTATTTTTGTTTCATCAGACCAGAGGACATTTCTCCAAAAAGTATGATATTTGTTCCCATGTGCAGTTTCAAACTGTAGTCTGGCTTTTTGAAGCGGTTTTGGAGCAGTGGCTTCTTCCTTGCTGAGCGGCCTTTCAGGTTATGTTGATATAGGACTTGTGTTACTGTGGATATAGATACTTTTGTACCTGTTTCCTCCAGCATCTTCACAAGGCCCTTTGCTGTTGTTCTGTGATTAATTTGCACTTTTCGCACCAAAGTATGTTCATCTCTAGGAGACAGAACGCGTCTCCTTCCTGAGCGGTTTGACGGCTGCTTGGTCCCATGGTGTTTATACTTGCGTACTATTGTTTGTACAGTTGAACGTGGTACCTTCATGCGTTTGGAAATTGCTCCCAAGGATGAACCAGACTTTTGGAGGTCTACATTTTTTTTCTCTGAGGTCTTGGCTGATTTCATTTGATTTTCCCATGATGTCAAGCAAAGAGGCATTGAGTTTGAAGGTAGGCCTTGAAATACATCCACAGGTATACCTCCAATTGACTCAAATGATGTCAATTAGCCTATCAGAAGCTTCTAAAGCCATGACATCACTTTCTGGAATACAAAGGCACAGTCAACTTTGTGAAAGCTGTTTAAAGGCACAGTCAACTTAGTTTATGTGAACACTTAGTATTAATTTCTTAGCTAGAGTATACATATCTCCCTGGCATATTACATCATTTATGCAGCAGCATATAAGACATGTTTGGACTCACCTTGTTGTGATGTGCTCCCTTGAACAGGAAGATGGCGGGGGCGGTCCTCCGTGGGAAAATGTTGTCATCAAAGGAAGGGAAAGAGAAAGATTTACAATTCCTAGTTGGATTACCATTCAAGTTTAACACTTCTGGTCTGTAGTCTGTAGCTTCAAACGTATGTGATGCTGCCATGAGAGCAGGCCAGCAGTGGAGAATACCCAGCAGTGGAGAATACCCAGCAGTGGAGAATACCCAGCAGTGGAGAATACCCAGCAGTGGAGAATACCCAGCAGTGGAGAATACCCAGCAGTGGAGAATACCCAGCAGTGGAGAATACCCTCTCTGTGCTTGCAAAGCCACTGGGGATGCTAAACACCCTTCGGGCCACTCTTGTCATGCCGGGCAGAGACGCAGAGCTATTATGTTTTTTTCTAGAGAAGGATTTTAGGGTACATAACCCTATCAAAATGGAAAGCTTCTTGAAAGAGGTAATATGTCAGGCCTATTGGGCCAAAATCAATGATAGCCTACTGTATAGATCAGGGGTACTCAACTCTGACCCTACGAGGTCCGGAGGCTGCTCGTATTCAACTCTGACCCTACGAGGTCCGGAGTCTGCTCGTATTCAACTCTGACCCTACGAGGTCCGGAGTCTGCTCGTATTCAACTCTGACCCTACGAGGTCCGGAGTCTGCTCGTATTCAACTCTGACCCTACGAGGTCCGGAGTCTGCTCGTATTCAACTCTGACCCTACGAGGTCCGGAGTCTGCTCGTATTCAACTCTGACCCTACGAGGTCCAGAGTCTGCTGGTATTCACCTCTGACCCTACAAGGTCCAGAGTCTACTGGTTTTCAACTCTGACCCTACGAGGTCCAGAGTCTGCTGGTATTCACCTCTGACCCTACGAGGTCCAGAGTCTGCTGGTATTCACCTCTGAACCTACGAGGTCCAGAGTCTGCTGGTATTCACCTCTGACCCTACAAGGTCCAGAGTCTGCTGGTTTTCAACTCTGACCCTACGAGGTCCAGAGTCTGCTGGTATTCACCTCTGACCTTACGAGGTCCAGAGTCTGCTGGTATTCAACTCTGACCCTACAAGGTCCAGAGTCTGCTCGTATTCACCTCTGACCCTACGAGGTCCAGAGTCTGCTGGTATGCACCTCTGACCCTACGAGGTCCAGAGTCTGCTGGTTTTCAACTCTGACCCTACGAGGTCCAGAGTCTGCTGGTATTCACCTCTGACCCTACGAGGTCCAGAGTCTGCTGGTATTCACCTCTGACCCTACAAGGTCCAGAGTCTGCTCGTATTCAACTCTGACCCTACGAGGTCCGGAGTCTGCTCGTATTCAACTCTGACCCTACGAGGTCCGGAGTCTGCTCGTATTCAACTCTGACCCTACGAGGTCCGGAGTCTGCTCGTATTCAACTCTGACCCTACGAGGTCCGGAGTCTGCTCGTATTCAACTCTGACCCTACGAGGTCCAGAGTCTGCTGGTATTCACCTCTGACCCTACAAGGTCCAGAGTCTGCTGGTTTTCAACTCTGACCCTACGAGGTCCAGAGTCTGCTGGTATTCACCTCTGACCCTACGAGGTCCAGAGTCTGCTGGTATTCACCTCTGAACCTACGAGGTCCAGAATCTGCTGGTATTCACCTCTGACCCTACAAGGTCCAGAGTCTGCTGGTTTTCAACTCTGACCCTACGAGGTCCAGAGTCTGCTGGTATTCACCTCTGACCTTACGAGGTCCAGAGTCTGCTGGTATTCAACTCTGACCCTACAAGGTCCAGAGTCTGCTCGTATTCACCTCTGACCCTACGAGGTCCAGAGTCTGCTGGTATGCACCTCTGACCCTACGAGGTCCAGAGTCTGCTGGTATTCACCTCTGACCCTACGAGGTCCAGAGTCTGCTGGTATTCACCTCTGACCCTACAAGGTCCAGAGTCTGCTGGTTTTCAACTCTGACCCTACGAGGTCCAGAGTCTGCTGGTATTCACCTCTGACCCTACGAGGTCCAGAGTCTGCTGGTATTCACCTCTGACCCTACAAGGTCCAGAGTCTGCTCGTATTCAACTCTGACCCTACGAGGTCCAGAGTCTGCTGTTATTCTGTTCCACCTGATAATGAATTGAACACACCTGGTGTCCCAGGTCTAAATCAAGCCCTGGTTAGAGAGAAACAATGAAAAAATTCAGTGGAACTTTGAGGTCCATAGTTGAGTTTGAGGGGTAATAGAAAATAGAATGACAGTGAATTACATTTTTTAAGAGATCTGGTTTTAATTTATAAATACTTTGCTACAATAACACACATAGCAGACTAGCCAACCACCTCATTCATTTCTGTTAGCATGTTCACCTAGTAAGTTTTGAATGGTAATTATTTCATTAGGAGAATGACATTTTTATGTTTTACTTTTGCCTTCTTCAGTGTGTATTCAGGTAGACCAGAGCCCTATACTACGAAGAGATAGTGAGTTCAACTCAGGTCATAAGAAAGAAGAGATAGAGATGAACGAAAGTTACCTCACTGAGTTCAACTCAGGTTATAAGAAAGTGGCTCACCTTTTATCCATTTAAATAAACTGCATTCTGAAAGTTATCGGACACTTTTCCCCACATTGTGTTACGTTACAGCCTTCTTCTTACAGCCTTCTTCTTCTTACAGCCCTCTTCTTCTTACAGCCTTCTTCTTCTTACAGCCTTCTTACAGCCTTCTTCGTCTTACAGCCTTCTTCTTCTTACAGCCCTCTTCTTCTTACAGCCTTCTTCTTCTTACAGCCTTCTTCTTCTTACAGCCTTCTTCTTCTTACAACCTTCTTCTTCTTACAGCCTTCTTCGTCTTACATCCTTCTTCTTCTTACAGCCTTCTTCTTCTTACAGCCTTCTTCGTCTTACAGCCTTCTTCTTCTTACAGCCTTCTTCTTCTTACAGCCTTCTTCTTCTTACAGCCTTCTTCTTCTTACAGCCTTCTTTGTCTTACAGCCTTCTTCTTACAGCCTTCTTCTTCTTACAGCCTTCTTCTTCTTACAGCCTTCTTCTTCTTACAGCCTTCTTCTTCTTACAGCCTTCTTTGTCTTACAGCCTTCTTTGTCTTACAGCCTTCTTCTTCTTACAGCCTTCTTCTTCTTACAGCCTTCTTCTTCTTACAGCCTTCTTCGTCTTACAGCCTTCTTCTTCTTACAGCCTTCTTACAGCCTTCTTCTTCTTACAGCCTTCTTCTTCTTACAGCCTTCTTCGTCTTACAGCCTTCTTCTTCTTACAGCCTTCTTCTTCTTACAGCCTTCTTCTTCTTACAGCCTTCTTCTTACAGCCTTCTTCGTCTTACAGCCTTCTTCTTCTTACAGCCTTCTTCTTCTTACAGCCTTCTTCTTCTTACAGCCTTCTTCTTCTTACAGCCTTCTTCTTCTTACAGCCTTCTTCTTCTTACAGCCTTCTTCTTCTTACAGCCTTCTTCTTCTTACAGCCTTCTTCTTCTTACAGCCTTCTTCGTCTTACAGCCTTCTTCTTCTTACAGCCTTCTTCTTCTTACAGCCTTCTTCTTCTTACAGCCTTCTTCGTCTTACAGCCTTCTTCTTCTTACAGCCTTCTTCTTCTTACAGCCTTCTTCGTCTTACAGCCTTCTTCTTCTTACAGCCTTCTTCTTCTTACAGCCTTCTTCGTCTTACAGCCTTCTTCTTCTTACAGCCTTCTTCTTCTTACAGCCTTCTTCTTCTTACAGCCTTCTTCTTCTTACAGCCTTCTTCGTCTTACAGCCTTCTTCTAAACTCACTTTTTTTTTCCCATTATCCCCCTCATCAATCTACTCACAATACCCCATAATGACAAAGCAAAAACATGTTTTTAGAAATATCACTTTTACATAAGTATTCAGACCCTTTACTCAGTACTTTGTTGAATCACCGTTGGCAGGGATTACAGCCTCCAGTCTTCTTGGGTCTGACGCTACAAGCTTGGCACACCTGTATTTGGGGAGTTTCTCCCATTCTACTCTGCAGATCCTATCAAGCTCTGTCAGGTTGGATGGGGAGCTCCGTCTCACAGCTATTTTCAGGTCTCTCCAGAGATGTTCGATCGGGTTCAAGTCTGGGTTCTGGCTGGGTCACTCAAGGACATTCAGAGACTTGACCCGAAGCCATTCCTGTGTTGTCTTGGCTGTGTGCTTAGGGTCGTTGTCCTGTTGGAAGGTGAACCTTTTCCCCAGTCTGAGGGTCTGAGAGCTCTGGAGCAGGTTTTCAATAAGGATTTTTCTGTACTTTGCTCCGTTTGTCTTTCCCTCAATCCTGACTAGTCTCCCAGTCCCTGCCTCCTGAAAGACATCCCCACAGCATGATGCTGCCACCACCATGCTTCACCGTAGGGATGGTGCCAGGTTTGCTCCAGGCGTGACGCTTGGCATTCAGGCCGAAGAGTTCAATCTTGTTTTCCTCAGACCAGAGAATCTTGTTTCTCATGGGCTGAGAGTCCTTTAAGTGCTTTTTGACAAACTCCAAGCAGGGGCATGTGCCTTTTACTGAGGAGTGGCTTCCGTCTGGTCGCTCTACCATAAAGGCCTGATTGGTGGAGTGCTGCAGAGATGGTTGTCCTTCTGAAAGGTTCTCCCATCTGCACAGAGGAAGTCTGGATGATAAATGGAAACAGGATGCACCTGAGCTCAATTTTGAGTCTCATAGCAAAGGGTCTGAATACTTATGTTAATAAGATATTTCTGGGGGTTTTTGCACAAAGAAATAAAAAAATTTCTAAAAACCTGTCATCCCCTGTCATTATGGGGTATTGTGATGTCATTATAGGGTATTGTGATGTCATTATGGGGTATTGTGATGTCATTATGGGGTATTGTGTGTAGATTTTTATTTTATTTTTTATACATTAAAGAATAAGGCTGTAACATAACAAAATGTGGAAAAAGTGAAGGGGTCTGAATACTTTCAGAATGCTCTGTACATAGGTCAGCAACCTCTAACGTGCAGGGTTGAGTAAGAAGGTGGGTACTGTATGGAGACCTTCTAGTGACAGGGACTATGTTCAGGGCAGGGTACTGGATGGAGGCCTTCTAGTGACAGGGACTATGTTCAGGGCAGGGTACTGGATGGAGGTCTTCTAGTGACAGGGACTATGTTCAGGGCAGGGTACTGGATGGAGGCCTTCTAGTGACAGGGACTATGTTCAGGGCAGGGTACTGGATGGAGGTCTTCTAGTGACAGGGACTATGTTCAGGGCAGGGTACTGGATGGAGGCCTTCTAGTGACAGGGACTATGTTCAGGGCAGGGTACTGGATGGAGGCCTTCTAGTGACCGGGACTACGTTCAGGGCAGGGTACTGGATGGAGGCCTGCTAGTGACAGGGACTATGTTCAGGGCAGGGTACTGGATGGAGGCCTGCTAGTGACAGGGACTATGTTCAGGGCAGGGTACTGGATGGAGGCCTGCTAGTGACAGGGACTACGTTCAGGGCAGGGTACTGGATGGAGGCCTGCTAGTGACAGGGACTACGTTCAGGGCAGGGTACTGGATGGAGGCCTGCTAGTGACAGGGACTACGTTCAGGGCAGGGTACTGGATGGAGGCCTGCTAGTGACAGGGACTACGTTCAGGGCTGGGTACTGGATGGAGGCCTGCTAGTGACAGGGACTATGTTCAGGGCAGGGTACTGGATGGAGGTCTTCTAGTGACAGGGACTATGTTCAGGGCAGGGTACTGGATGGAGGTCTTCTAGTGACAGGGACTATGTTCAGGGCAGGGTACTGGGTGGAGGCCTGCTAGTGACAGGGACTACGTTCAGGGCAGGGTACTGGATGGAGGCCTGCTAGTGACAGGGACTACGTTCAGGGCAGGGTACTGGATGGAGGCCTGCTAGTGACAGGGACTACGTTCAGGGCAGGGTACTGGATGGAGGCCTGCTAGTGACAGGGACTATGTTCAGGGCAGGGTACTGGATGGAGGCCTGCTAGTGACACGACCATTTTTGACACGACCATTCAGGACTTCCACAACTTGCGTCGATTCGAACTCGGGGATCACCTTACGCCATCTCTCCGCATCCACATTTGAAGTCACGTGATTGGCCGGCCTGACAACAGCAGAGCGTGTGCTGTATCTTACATTATGATTTTCCTCTTTACGACTCTGATCAAGTAAAACATTGTGACAGTGTCCGTAACGGCTATTATATCTTATTGTTTAAGGGAAATCTCCATTGACTCTCCATTCATTTGGTCCATCCAGCCCCGTACGGCTGGGGAGCAATCAGACCCAATTATTCCTTGCCGGAGGACCCGTCGTGACCCGGCACGTCCAGCAGAGGGAGCCAGCCACCTGCCGCGTGATGGAGACTCCATATGTCACCAGGCCTCGCAGTACGCCACAACACTTAAATATGATATTCATAGGGAATTGTGTATAGTTATGACATCATACTAGCACACTGAACAATGCCTGGGATTTACTGTCTCTCTTGGGCTTCTAATGGATTTTTCTTCTTCTGGAGCTGTACTCAGTCTGGGTTCGGGGAACCAGCTTAGAAAGTAGCAGGGCTTTCACCAGCAGAGGACCCCCCCCAACTAGAACGGTAGCATCTCTCTCTAGCCCCCCCCCCACCCCCCCCCCCCACCAACCCCCCAACTAGAACGGTAGCATCTCTCTCTAGCCCCCCCCCCCCACCAACCCCCCAACTAGAACGGTAGCATCTCTCTCTAGCCCCCCCAACTAGAACGGTAGCATCTCTCTAGCCCCTCCCCCCAACTAGAACGGTAGCATCTCTCTCTAGCCCCCCCCCCCCCAACCCCCCAACTAGAACGGTAGCATCTCTCTCTAGCCACCCCAACTAGAACGGTAGCATCTCTCTCTAGCCCCCCCCCCCCCCCCCCAACCCCCCAACTAGAACGGTAGCATCTCTCTCTAGCCCCCCCAACTAGAGCGGTAGCATCTCTCTAGCCCCTCCCCCCAACTACAATGGTAGCATCTCTCTCTAGCCCCCCCCCCCATCCCCCAACTAGAACGGTAGCATCTCTCTCTAGCCCCCCCAACTAGAACGGTAGCATCTCTCTAGCCCCTCCCCCCAACTACAACGGTAGCATCTCTCTCTAGCCCCCCCAACTAGAACGGTAGCATCTCTCTTTAGCCCACCCCCCAACTAGAACGGTAGCATCTCTCTAGCCCCCCCCAACTAGAATGGTAGCATCTCTCTCTAGCCCCCCCCCCCCCCAACTAGAACGGTAGCATCTCTCTCTAGCCCCCCTCAACTAGAACGGGAGCATCTCTCTAGCCCCCCCCCCCAACTAGAACAGTAGCATCTCTCCAATCCCCCCCAACTAGAATGGTAGCATTTCTCTAGCCCCCCCCCCCCCCCCCAACTGGAACGGTAGCATCTCTCTAGCCCCCTCCTCCCCCCAAATTAGAACGGTAGCATCTCTCTCTAGCCCCCCCCGCCCCCCAACTAGAACGGCATCATCTCTATATCCCCCCCAACTAGAACGGTAGCATCTCTCTCTAGCCCCCCCCCCAACTAGAACGGTAGCATCTCTCTCTAGCCCCCCCCCCAACTAGAACGGTAGCATCTCTCTCTAGCCCCCCCCCAACTAGAACGGTAGCATCTCTCTAGCCCCCCCCAACTAGAACGGTAGCATCTCTCTCTAGCCCCCCCCCCCCACTAGAACGGTACCATCTCTCTAGCCCCCCCCCAACTACAATGGTAGCATCTCTCTAGCCCCCCCCAACTAGAATGGTAGCATCTCCTTCTAGCCCCCCCCCCCCCCTCAACTAGAACAGTAGCATCTCTCTCTAGTCCCCCCAACTAGAATGGTAGCATTTCTCTCTAGCCCCCCCCCCCCCCCCCCCCCCCCCCCAACTAGAACGGTAGCATCTCTCTCTAGTCCCCCCCCCAAATAGAACGGTAGCATCTCTCTATCCCCCCCCCCCCCAACTAGAATGGTAGCATTTCTCTCTAGCCCCCCCCCCCCCCCAACTAGAACTTCATCATCTCAATTCAATTCAATTCAAGGGCTTTATTGGCATGGGAAACATGTGTTAACATTGCCAAAGCAAGTGAGGTAGACAACATACAAAGTGAGTATATAAAGTGAAAAACAACAAAAATTAACAGTAGACATTACACATACAGAGGTTTCAAAACAGTAAAGACATTACAAATGTCATATTATATATATATATATATATATATATACAGTGTTTTAACAATATACAAATGGTTAAAGGACACAAGATAAAATAAATACGCATAAATATGGGTTGTATTTACAATGGTGTGTGTTCTTCACTGGTTGCCCTTTTCTCGTGGCAACAGGTCACAAATCTTGCTGCTGTGATGGCACACTGTGGAATTTCACCCAGTAGATATGGGAGTTTTTCAAATTTGGATTTGTTTTCGAATTCTTTGTGGATCTGTGTAATCTGAGGGAAATATGTATCTCTAATATGGTCATACATTGGGCAGGAGGTTAGGAAGTGCAGCTCAGTTTCCACCTCATTTTGTGGGCAGTGAGCACATAGCCTGTCTTCTCTTGAGAGCCATGTCTGCCTACGGCGGCCTTTCTCAATAGCAAGGCTATGCTCACTGAGTCTGTACATAGTCAAAGCTTTCCTTAATTTTGGGTCAGTCACAGTGGTCAGGTATTCTGCCGCTGTGTACTCTCTGTTTAGGGCCAAATAGCATTCTAGTTTGCTCTGTTTTTTTGTTAATTCTTTCCAATGTGTCAAGTAATTATCTTTTTGTTTTCTCATGATTTGGTTGGGTCTAATTGTGCTGTTGTCCTGGGGCTCTGTAGGGTGTGTTTGTGTTTGTGAACAGAGCCCCAGGACCAGCTTGCTTAGGGGACTCTTCTCCAGGTTCATCTCTCTGTAGGTGATGGCTTTGTTATGGAAGGTTTGTGAATCACTTCCTTTTAGGTGGTTGTAGAATTTAACGGCTCTTTTCTGGATTTTGATAATTAGTGGGTATCGGCCTAATTCTGCTCTGCATGCATTATTTGGTGTTCTACGTTGTACACGGAGGATATTTTTGCAGAATTCTGCGTGCAGAGTCTCAATTTGGTGTTTGTCCCATTTTGTGAAGTCTTGGTTGGTGAGCGGACCCCAGACCTCACAACCATAAAGGGCAATGGGCTCTATGACTGATTCAAGTATTTTTAGCCAAATCCTAATTGGTATGTTGAAATTTATGTTTCTTTTGATGGCATAGAATGCCCTTCTTGCCTTGTCTCTCAGATCGTTCACAGCTTTGTGGAAGTTACCTGTGGCGCTGATGTTTAGGCCAAGGTATGTATAGTTTTTTGTGTGCTCTAGGGCAACAGTGTCTAGATGGAATTTGTATTTGTGGTCCTGGTGACTGGACCTTTTTTGGAACACCATTATTTTGGTCTTACTGAGATTTACTGTCAGGGCCCAGGTCTGACAGAATCTGTGCATAAGATCTAGGTGCTGCTGTAGGCCCTCCTTGGTTGGTGACAGAAGCACCAGATCATCGGCAAACAGCAGACATTTGACTTCGGATTCTAGCAGGGGGAGGCCGGGTGCTGCAGACTTTTCTAGTGCCCGCGCCAATTCGTTGATATATATGTTGAAGAGGGTGGGGCTTAAGCTGCATCCCTGTCTAACCCCACGACCCTGTGTGAAGAAATGTGTGTGTTTTTTGCCAATTTTAACCGCACACTTGTTGTTTGTGTACATGGATTTTATAATGTCGTATGTTTTACCCCCAACACCACTTTCCATCAGTTTGTATAGCAGACCCTCATGCCAGATTGAGTCGAAGGCTTTTTTGAAATCAACAAAGCATGAGAAGACTTTGCCTTTGTTTTGGTTTGTTTGGTTGTCAATTAGGGTGTGCAGGGTGTATACATGGTCTGTTGTACGGTAATTTGGTAAAAAGCCAATTTGACATTTGCTCAGTACATTGTTTTCATTGAGGAAATGTACGAGTCTGCTGTTAATAATAATGCAGAGGATTTTCCCAAGGTTACTGTTGACACATATTCCACGGTAGTTGTTGGGGTCAAATTTGTCTCCACTTTTGTGGATTGGGGTGATCAGTCCTTGGTTCCAAATATTGGGGAATATGCCAGAGCTAAGTATGATGTTAAAGAGTTTTAGTATAGCCAATTGGAATTTGTTGTCTGTATATTTGATCATTTCATTGAGGATACCATCAACACCACAGGCCTTTTTGGGTTGGAGGGTTTTTATTTTGTCCTGTAACTCATTCAATGTAATTCATCTCATCTCATTCATCTCTCTATCCCCCCCAACTAGAACGGTAGCATCTCTCTCTAGCCCCCCCCCCAACTAGAACGGTAGCATCTCTCTAGCCCCCCCCCAACTAGAACGGTAGCATCTCTCTCTAGCCCCCCCCCCCCCAACTAGAACGGTACCATCTCTCTAGCCCCCCCAACTAGAACGGTAGCATCTCTCTAGCCCCCCCCCCCCCCCCCAACTAGAATGGTAGCATCTCTCTAGCCCCCCCAACTAGAATGGCAGCATCTCCTTCTAGCCCCCCCCCCCCCCCCCAACTAGAACAGTAGCATCTCTCTCTAGCCCCCCCCCCAACTAGAATGGTAGCATTTCTCTAGCCCCCCCCCCAACTAGAACGGTAGCATCTCTCTATTCCCCCCCCCCCCCCAACTAGAACGGTAGCATCTCTCTCTAGCCCCCCCAACTAGAATGGTAGCATTTCTCTAGCCCCCCGAACTAGAACGGTAGCATCTCTCTAGCCCCCCCCCCCAAATTAAAACGGTAGCATCTCTCTCTAGCCCCCCCCCAACTAGAACGGCATCATCTCTCTAGCCCCCCCAACTAGAACGGTAGCATCTCTCTCTAGCCCCCCCCCCCAACTAGAACGGTAGCATCTCTCTAGCTCCCCCCCCCCAACTAGAACGGTAGCATCTCTCTCTAGCCCCCCCCCCCCCCCCAACTAGAACGGTACCATCTCTCTAGCCCCCCCAACTAGAACGGTAGCATCTCTCTAGCCCCCCCCCCCCCAACTAGAATGGTAGCATCTCTCTAGCCCCCCCAACTAGAATGGTAGCATCTCCCTCTAGCCCCCCCCCCCCCCAACTAGAATGGTTGCATCTCTCTCTAGCCCCCCCCCCCCAACTAGGACAGTAGCTTCTCTCTACCCCCCCCCAACTAGAACGGTAGCATCTCTCTCTAGCCCCCCCCCCCCCCAACTAGAACGGTAGCATCTCTCTGGCCCCCCCAACTAGAACGGTAGCATCTCTCTAGCCCCCCTCCCCCCAACTAGAATGGTAGCATCTCTCTAGCCCCCCCAACTAGAATGGTAGCATCTCCCTCTAGCCCCCCCCCCCCCCCCAACTAGAATGGTAGCATCTCTCTAGACCCCCAACTAGAATGGTAGCATCTCCCTCTAGCCCCCCCCCCCCCCCCCCAACTAGAATGGTAGCATCTCTCTCTAGCCCCCCCCCCCCAACTAGAACAGTAGCTTCTCTCTACCCCCACCCAACTAGAACGGTAGCATCTCTCTCTAGCCCCCCCCCCCCCCAACTAGAACGGTAGCATCTCTCTGGCCCCCCCAACTAGAACGGTAGCATCTCTCTAGCCCCCCTCCCCCCAACTAGAACGGTAGCATCTCTCTAGCCCCCCCCCCCCAACTAGAACAGTAGCTTCTCTCTACCCCCCCCCCAACTAGAACGGTAGCATCTCTCTCTAGCCCCCCCCCCCCCCCAACTAGAACGGTAGCATCTCTCTGGCCCCCCCAACTAGAATGGTAGAATCTCTCTAGCCCCCCTCCCCCCAACTAGAACGGTAGCATCTCTCTAGCCCCCCCCCCCCAACTAGAATGGTAGCATCTCTCTAGCCCCCCCAACTAGAATGGTAGCATCTCCCTCTAGCCCCCCCCCCCCCCAACTAGAATGGTAGCATCTCTCTCTAGCCCCCCCCCCCCCCAACTAGAACAGTAGCTTCTCTCTACCCCCCCCCCAACTAGAACGGTAGCATCTCTCTCTAGCCCCCCCCCCCCCCAACCCCCCAACTAGAACGGTAGCATCTCTCTCTAGCCCCCCCAACTAGAGCGGTAGCATCTCTCTAGCCCCTCCCCCCAACTACAATGGTAGCATCTCTCTCTAGCCCCCCCCCCCATCCCCCAACTAGAACGGTAGCATCTCTCTCTAGCCCCCCCAACTAGAACGGTAGCATCTCTCTAGCCCCTCCCCCCAACTACAACGGTAGCATCTCTCTCTAGCCCCCCCAACTAGAACGGTAGCATCTCTCTTTAGCCCACCCCCCAACTAGAACGGTAGCATCTCTCTAGCCCCCCCCAACTAGAATGGTAGCATCTCTCTCTAGCCCCCCCCCCCCCCCCAACTAGAACGGTAGCATCTCTCTCTAGCCCCCCTCAACTAGAACGGGAGCATCTCTCTAGCCCCCCCCCCAACTAGAACAGTAGCATCTCTCTAATCCCCCCCCAACTAGAATGGTAGCATTTCTCCAGCCCCCCCCCCCCCCCAACTGGAACGGTAGCATCTCTCTAGCCCCCTCCTCCCCCCAAATTAGAACGGTAGCATCTCTCTCTAGCCCCCCCCGCCCCCCAACTAGAACGGCATCATCTCTATATCCCCCCCAACTAGAACGGTAGCATCTCTCTCTAGCCCCCCCCCCAACTAGAACGGTAGCATCTCTCTCTAGCCCCCCCCCCAACTAGAACGGTAGCATCTCTCTCTAGCCCCCCCCCAACTAGAACGGTAGCATCTCTCTAGCCCCCCCCCAACTAGAACGGTAGCATCTCTCTCTAGCCCCCCCCCCCAACTAGAACGGTACCATCTCTCTAGCCCCCCCCAACTACAATGGTAGCATCTCTCTAGCCCCCCCCAACTAGAATGGTAGCATCTCCTTCTAGCCCCCCCCCCCCCCCCTCAACTAGAACAGTAGCATCTCTCTCTAGTCCCCCCAACTAGAATGGTAGCATTTCTCTCTAGCCCCCCCCCCCCCCCCCCAACTAGAACGGTAGCATCTCTCTCTAGTCCCCCCCCCAAATAGAACGGTAGCATCTCTCTATTCCCCCCCCCCCAACTAGAATGGTAGCATTTCTCTCTAGCCCCCCCCCCCCCCCCAACTAGAACGGCATCATCTCTCTATCCCCCCCAACTAGAACGGTAGCATCTCTCTCTAGCCCCCCCCCAACTAGAACGGTAGCATCTCTCTAGCCCCCCCCCCAACTAGAACGGTAGCATCTCTCTCTAGCCCCCCCCCCCCCCCCAACTAGAACGGTAGCATCTCTCTAGCCCCCCCAACTAGAACGGTAGCATCTCTCTAGCCCCCCCCCCCCCCAACTAGAATGGTAGCATCTCTCTAGCCCCCCCAACTAGCATGGCAGCATCTCCTTCTAGCCCCCCCCCCCAACTAGAACAGTAGCATCTCTCTCTAGCCCCCCCCCCAACTAGAATGGTAGCATTTCTCTAGCCCCCCCCCCCAACTAGAACGGTAGCATCTCTCTATTCCCCCCCCCCCCAACTAGAACGGTAGCATCCCTCTCTAGCCCCCCCCAACTAGAATGGTAGCATCTCTCTCTAGCCCCCCCCCCCCCAACTAGAACGGTAGCATCTCTCTCTAGCCCCCCCAACTAGAATGGTAGCATTTCTCTAGCCCCCCGAACTAGAACGGTAGCATCTCTCTAGCCCCCCCCCCCAAATTAAAACGGTAGCATCTCTCTCTAGCCCCCCCCCCAACTAGAACGGCATCATCTCTCTAGCCCCCCCAACTAGAACGGTAGCATCTCTCTCTAGCCCCCCCCCCCAACTAGAACGGTAGCATCTCTCTAGCCCCCCCCCCAACTAGAACGGTAGCATCTCTCTCTAGCCCCCCCCCCCCCCCAACTAGAACGGTAGCATCTCTCTAGCCCCCCCAACTAGAACGGTAGCATCTCTCTAGCCCCCCCCCCCCCCCCCCCCAACTAGAATGGTAGCATCTCTCTAGCCCCCCCAACTAGAATGGCAGCATCTCCTTCTAGCCCCCCCCCCCCCCCCCAACTAGAACAGTAGCATCTCTCTCTAGCCCCCCCCCCAACTAGAATGGTAGCATTTCTCTAGCCCCCCCCCCCAACTAGAACGGTAGCATCTCTCTATTCCCCCCCCCCCCCAACTAGAACGGTAGCATCCCTCTCTAGCCCCCCCCAACTAGAATGGTAGCATCTCTCTCTAGCCCCCCCCCCCCAACTAGAACGGTAGCATCTCTCTCTAGCCCCCCCAACTAGAATGGTAGCATTTCTCTAGCCCCCCGAACTAGAACGGTAGCATCTCTCTAGCCCCCCCCCCCAAATTAAAACGGTAGCATCTCTCTCTAGCCCCCCCCCCAACTAGAACGGCATCATCTCTCTAGCCCCCCCAACTAGAACGGTAGCATCTCTCTCTAGCCCCCCCCCCCAACTAGAACGGTAGCATCTCTCTAGCTCCCCCCCCCCCAACTAGAACGGTAGCATCTCTCTCTAGCCCCCCCCCCCCCCCCCCCCCCAACTAGAACGGTACCATCTCTCTAGCCCCCCCAACTAGAACGGTAGCATCTCTCTAGCCCCCCCCCCCCCCCCAACTAGAATGGTAGCATCTCTCTAGCCCCCCCAACTAGAATGGTAGCATCTCCCTCTAGCCCCCCCCCCCCCCCCCAACTAGAATGGTTGCATCTCTCTCTAGCCCCCCCCCCCCCCCCAACTAGGACAGTAGCTTCTCTCTACCCCCCCCCCCCCAACTAGAACGGTAGCATCTCTCTGGCCCCCCCAACTAGAACGGTAGCATCTCTCTAGCCCCCCTCCCCCCAACTAGAATGGTAGCATCTCTCTAGCCCCCCCAACTAGAATGGTAGCATCTCCCTCTAGCCCCCCCCCCCCAACTAGAATGGTAGCATCTCTCTAGACCCCCAACTAGAATGGTAGCATCTCCCTCTAGCCCCCCCCCCCCAACTAGAATGGTAGCATCTCTCTCTAGCCCCCCCCCCCCAACTAGAACAGTAGCTTCTCTCTACCCCCACCCAACTAGAACGGTAGCATCTCTCTCTAGCCCCCCCCCCCCCCCCCAACTAGAACGGTAGCATCTCTCTGGCCCCCCCAACTAGAACGGTAGCATCTCTCTAGCCCCCCTCCCCCCAACTAGAACGGTAGCATCTCTCTAGCCCCCCCCCCCCCAACTAGAACAGTAGCTTCTCTCTACCCCCCCCCAACTAGAACGGTAGCATCTCTCTCTAGCCCCCCCCCCCCCCCCAACTAGAACGGTAGCATCTCTCTGGCCCCCCCAACTAGAACGGTAGCATCTCTCTAGCCCCCCTCCCCCCAACTAGAACGGTAGCATCTCTCTAGCCCCCCCCCCCCCCCAACTAGAATGGTAGCATCTCTCTAGCCCCCCCAACTAGAATGGTAGCATCTCCCTCTAGCCCCCCCCCCCCCCCAACTAGAATGGTAGCATCTCTCTCTAGCCCCCCCCCCCAACTAGAACAGTAGCTTCTCTCTACCCCCCCCAACTAGAACGGTAGCATCTCTCTCTAGCCCCCCCCCCCCCAACTAGAACGGTAGCATCTCTCTGGCCCCCCCAACTAGAACGGTAGCATCTCTCTAGCCCCCCTCCCCCCAACTAGAATGGTAGCATCTCTCTAGCCCCCCCAACTAGAATGGTAGCATCTCCCTCTAGCCCCCCCCCCCCCCCCCAACTAGAACAGTAGCATCTCTCTAGCCCCCCCCCCCCCCCAACTAGAACGGTAGCATCTCTCACTAGCCCCCCCCCAACTAGAACGGTAGCATCTCTCTAGCCCCCCCCAACTAGAATGGTAGCATCTCTCTCTAGCCCCCCCCCAACCCCCCAACTAGAATGGTAGCATCTTTCTCTAGCCCCCCCCCAACCCCCCAACTAGAATGGTAGCATCTCTCTCTAGCCCCCCCCCAACCCCCCAACTAGAATGGTAGCATCTCTCTCTAGCCCCCCCCAACCCCCCAACTAGAATGGTAGCATCTCTCTCTAGCCCCCCCACAACCCCCCAACTAGAATGGTAGCATCTCTCTCTAGCCCCCCCCCCCCCCCCAACTAGAACGGTACCATCTCTCTAGCCCCCCCAACTAGAACGGTAGCATCTCTCTAGCCCCCCCCCCCCCCCGCCCCAACTAGAATGGTAGCATCTCTCTAGCCCCCCAACTAGAATGGTAGCATTTCCCTCTAGCCCCCCCCCCCCCCCAACTACAACAGTAGCATCTCTCTAGCCCCCCCCCCCCCCCCCCCAACTAGAATGGTAGCATCTCTCTAGCCCCCCCAACTAGAATGGCAGCATCTCCTTCTAGCCCCCCCCCCCCCCCCCAACTAGAACAGTAGCATCTCTCTCTAGCCCCCCCCCAACTAGAATGGTAGCATTTCTCTAGCCCCCCCCCCCAACTAGAACGGTAGCATCTCTCTATTCCCCCCCCCCCCCAACTAGAACGGTAGCATCCCTCTCTAGCCCCCCCCAACTAGAATGGTAGCATCTCTCTCTAGCCCCCCCCCCCCAACTAGAACGGTAGCATCTCTCTCTAGCCCCCCCAACTAGAATGGTAGCATTTCTCTAGCCCCCCGAACTAGAACGGTAGCATCTCTCTAGCCCCCCCCCCCAAATTAAAACGGTAGCATCTCTCTCTAGCCCCCCCCCCAACTAGAACGGCATCATCTCTCTAGCCCCCCCAACTAGAACGGTAGCATCTCTCTCTAGCCCCCCCCCCCAACTAGAACGGTAGCATCTCTCTAGCTCCCCCCCCCCCCAACTAGAACGGTAGCATCTCTCTCTAGCCCCCCCCCCCCCCCCCCCCAACTAGAACGGTAGCATCTCTCTGGCCCCCCCAACTAGAACGGTAGCATCTCTCTAGCCCCCCTCCCCCCAACTAGAATGGTAGCATCTCTCTAGCCCCCCCAACTAGAATGGTAGCATCTCCCTCTAGCCCCCCCCCCCCCCAACTAGAATGGTAGCATCTCTCTAGACCCCCAACTAGAATGGTAGCATCTCCCTCTAGCCCCCCCCCCCCAACTAGAATGGTAGCATCTCTCTCTAGCCCCCCCCCCCCAACTAGAACAGTAGCTTCTCTCTACCCCCACCCAACTAGAACGGTAGCATCTCTCTCTAGCCCCCCCCCCCCCCAACTAGAACGGTAGCATCTCTCTGGCCCCCCCAACTAGAACGGTAGCATCTCTCTAGCCCCCCTCCCCCCAACTAGAACGGTAGCATCTCTCTAGCCCCCCCCCCCCAACTAGAACAGTAGCTTCTCTCTACCCCCCCCCAACTAGAACGGTAGCATCTCTCTCTAGCCCCCCCCCCCCCCCCCAACTAGAACGGTAGCATCTCTCTGGCCCCCCCAACTAGAACGGTAGCATCTCTCTAGCCCCCCTCCCCCCAACTAGAACGGTAGCATCTCTCTAGCCCCCCCCCCCCCCCCCCAACTAGAATGGTAGCATCTCTCTAGCCCCCCCAACTAGAATGGTAGCATCTCCCTCTAGCCCCCCCCCCCCCCCAACTAGAATGGTAGCATCTCTCTCTAGCCCCCCCCCCCCAACTAGAACAGTAGCTTCTCTCTACCCCCCCCAACTAGAACGGTAGCATCTCTCTCTAGCCCCCCCCCCCCCAACTAGAACGGTAGCATCTCTCTGGCCCCCCCAACTAGAACGGTAGCATCTCTCTAGCCCCCCTCCCCCCAACTAGAATGGTAGCATCTCTCTAGCCCCCCCAACTAGAATGGTAGCATCTCCCTCTAGCCCCCCCCCCCCCCCCCCAACTAGAACAGTAGCATCTCTCTAGCCCCCCCCCCCCCCCAACTAGAACGGTAGCATCTCTCACTAGCCCCCCCCCAACTAGAACGGTAGCATCTCTCTAGCCCCCCCCAACTAGAATGGTAGCATCTCTCTCTAGCCCCCCCCCAACCCCCCAACTAGAATGGTAGCATCTTTCTCTAGCCCCCCCCCAACCCCCCAACTAGAATGGTAGCATCTCTCTCTAGCCCCCCCCCAACCCCCCAACTAGAATGGTAGCATCTCTCTCTAGCCCCCCCCAACCCCCCAACTAGAATGGTAGCATCTCTCTCTAGCCCCCCCACAACCCCCCAACTAGAATGGTAGCATCTCTCTCTAGCCCCCCCCCCCCCCCCAACTAGAACGGTACCATCTCTCTAGCCCCCCCAACTAGAACGGTAGCATCTCTCTAGCCCCCCCCCCCCCGCCCCAACTAGAATGGTAGCATCTCTCTAGCCCCCCAACTAGAATGGTAGCATTTCCCTCTAGCCCCCCCCCCCCCCCCCCCAACTACAACAGTAGCATCTCTCTAGCCCCCCCCCCCCAACTAGAACGGTAGCATCTCTCACTTGCCCCCCCCCCAACTAGAATGGTATCATCTCTCTAGCCCCCCCAACTAGAATGGTAGCATCTCTCTCTAGCCCCCCCCCAACCCCCCAACTAGAATGGTAGCATCTCTCTCTAGCCCCCCCCAACCCCCCAACTAAAATGGTAGCATCTCTCTCTAGCCCCCCCCCCCCCCCCCCCAACTAGAACGGTAGCATCTCTCTCTAGCCCCCCCCCCCCCCCCCCCCCCCAACTAGAATGGTAGCATCTCTCTCTAGCCCCCCCAACTAGAATGGTAGCATCTCTCTAGCCCCCCATCCCCCGTCTCTCTACCTCCACTCTCTCCGCAGCTTCCGTCCCACTCTCCGGTTCTCCTCTAGTCTGCATAGCATCTCTCTCCATCCACACGGAGTAAGGTATTGGACAACAGAGACAGAATAGGCTACCGTGCCCAGGAACGGACAAGACGGCAGTCTCCCAAAGCCAACTAACGCAAAACGGTAATAGGCGTTTTACTATACAGTCATTACTAATTATCTGAAAATAGCTTTGTGTGTTATTGTGACAATGTGACTTGATGGTTGTTATTTAGTGGTGAGATCCACATGCTTCCCACGGGGCAGGTGGGTAGAGAACAGCATGGTGATACCGCGCAGGAAAAAGACTCTGCATAACATGTAGGCTAGTTTTCAGCTCTAATAATGCTATTTCGGGCAGTCTTTCTTAGGCTAATCTGAGATGTTAGTAATTGTTTTACAATAATGCAACGTTTTGTGTTTACTAGCTGTACTAGGATACTTTTAGAAGGTACCTTTGCTCTATATCTGTCATGGTTTTAGCCTACTTGTCTGGCATGAAGATGTTTAAATTAAATTCATCAGATTGACACAGATAAATTATGACATTTTATATAGGCCTAAAGTGTGTGTGTCTGTCTGTGTGTGTGTGTGTGTGTGTACATGCCTGCAAATAAAATGTGAAAATAGTAACACAATAGTCAATGTGTGAGATAATAACATGGCTCTATACAGGAAGTACCAGGTAATAACATGGCTATATACAGGAAGTACCAGGTAGTATCATTGCTATATACAGGAAGTACCAGGTAATAACATGGCTATATACAGGAAGTACTAGGTAATAACATGGTTATATACAGGAAGTACCAGGTAATAACATGGCTATATACAGGAAGTACCTGTGTGTGTGTGTGTGTGTGTGTGTGTGTGTGTGTGTGTGTGTGTGAACGTATGTGGTGTGTGTGTGTGTGTGTGTTATCATATCCAGCCTTTATAAATACAGGAGTTCTGATTGTGAAGTGAGGTTTCCTCTGGTGATTCCCCACTTAACGCTCTCCGTTAAGTGTGTCTCCATAATAATATGGAAAGTTATACTTTGGTTTAAATGTAGCTTTGAACTACAACTTAGTGAGAACCCCCCCCCCCCCCCCCCCCCTCCCCCCCCGGGGGTTTTAGAGGGTAGAGAGCCTCAGACATAAAACTCTACTGCCTCAACCTGCACATGAACTAGAGAAAGGGGGAATAGTGTTGTGTGTGTGTGTGTGTGTGTGTGTGTGTGTGTGTGTGTGTGTGTGTGTGTGTGTGTGTGTGTGTGTGTGTGTGTGTGTGTGTGTGTGTGTGTGTGTAAACTACTTCGGTGCTCGTGTAGCCTGTACGCATGGGGGGAAAAAGGGAGGAGAGGAAAGGATGGAAGGATACATGGAGCGGTAGAATGGATGAGTGTTAATGATCAGAGGTAGATTATCAGGGGTTAGACCGGACTCAACCCTGATCCCCTCGTCTGTCAGAGAGGACTACTTTTCTAACAGATATTTTAATCTCTGTCACGTGAAACCGCTCACAATGGTGTTTTCGGGCTAATTGCATTATGGAACGAACATTTCCACGTAGCCTATTGCCTTGTTATAGCCGTACTGCCTTGTTATAGCCCTACTGTCTTGTTATAGCCGTACTGCCTTGTTATAGCCCTACTGCCTTGTTATAGCCCTACTGCCTTGTTATAGCCGTACTGCCTTGTTATAGCCCTACTGCCTTTTTATAGCCGTACTGCCTTGTTATAGCCGTACTGCCTTGTTATAGCCCTACTGTCTTGTTATAGCCCTACTGCCTTGTTATAGCCGTACTGCCTTGTTATAGCCCTACTGCCTTTTTATAGCCGTACTGCCTTGTTATAGCCGTACTGCCTTGTTATAGCCCTACTGCCTTGTTATAGCCGTACTGCCTTGTTATAGCCCTACTGCCTTTTTATAGCCGTACTGCCTTGTTATAGCCGTACTGCCTTGTTATAGCCCTACTGTCTTGTTATAGCCGTACTGCCTTGTTATAGCCCTACTGCCTTATTATAGCCCTACTGCCTTGTTATAGCCGTACTGCCTTGTTATAGCCCTACTGCCTTGTTATAGCCCTACTGCCTTGTTATAGCCGTACTGCCTTGTTATAGCCCTACTGCCTTGTTATAGCCGTACTGCCTTGTTATAGCCCTACTGCCTTGTTATAGCTGTACTGCCTTGTTATAGCCGTACTGCCTTGTTATAGCCCTACTGTCTTGTTATAGCCGTACTGCCTTGTTATAGCCCTACTGTCTTGTTATAGCCCTACTGTCTTGTTATAGCCCTACTGCCTTGTTATAGCCCTACTGCCTTGTTATAGCCCTACTGTCTTGTTATAGCCCTACTGCCTTGTTATAGCCCTACTGTCTTGTTATGGCCCTACTGTCTTGTTATAGCCCTACTGCCTTGTTATAGCCCTACTGTCTTGTTATAGCCCTACTGCCTTGTTATAGCCCTACTGTCTTGTTATAGCCCTACTGCCTTGTTATAGCCGTACTGCCTTGTTATAGCCCTACTGCCTTGTTATAGCCCTACTGTCTTGTTATAGCCCTACTGCCTTGTTATAGCCCTACTGCCTTGTTATAGCCCTACTGCCTTGTTATAGCCCTACTGTCTTGTTATAGCCCTACTGCCTTGTTATAGCCCTACTGCCTTGTTATAGCCCTACTGCCTTGTTATAGCCCTACTGCCTTGTTATAGCCCTACTGCCTTGTTATAGCCCTACTGCCTTGTTATAGCCCTACTGCCTTGTTATAGCCCTACTGTCTTGTTATAGCCCTACTGCCTTGTTATAGCCCTACTGCCTTGTTATAGCCCTACTGCCTTGTTATAGCCCTACTGCCTTGTTATAGCCCTACTGCCTTGTTATAGCCGTACTGCCTTGTTATAGCCGTACTGCCTTGTTATAGCCCTACTGTCTTGTTATAGCCCTACCGCCTTGTTATAGCCGTACTGCCTTGTTATAGCCCTACTGTCTTGTTATAGCCCTACTGTCTTGTTATAGCCCTACTGTCTTGTTATAGCCCTACTGTCTTGTTATAGCCCTACTGCCTTGTTATAGCCCTACTGCCTTGTTATAGCCCTACTGCCTTGTTATAGCCCTACTGCCTTGTTATAGCCGTACTGCCTTGTTATAGCCGTACTGCCTTGTTATAGCCCTACTGTCTTGTTATAGCCCTACTGTCTTGTTATAGCCGTACTGCCTTGTTATAGCCGTACTGCCTTGTTATAGCCCTACTGTCTTGTTATAGCCGTACTGCCTTGTTATAGCCGTACTGCCTTGTTATAGCCGTACTGCCTTGTTATAGCCGTACTGTCTTGTTATAGCCCTACTGTCTTGTTATAGCCGTACTGCCTTGTTATAGCCGTACTGCCTTGTTATAGCCCTACTGTCTTGTTATAGCCCTACTGTCTTGTTATAGCCCTACTGTCTTGTTATAGCCGTACTGCCTTGTTATAGCCGTACTGCCTTGTTATAGCCGTACTGTCTTGTTATAGCCCTACTGCCTTGTTATAGCCGTACTGCCTTGTTATAGCCGTACTGCCTTGTTATAGCCCTACTGTCTTGTTATAGCCGTACTGTCTTGTTATAGCCCTACTGTCTTGTTATAGCCGTACTGCCTTGTTATAGCCGTACTGCCTTGTTATAGCCGTACTGTCTTGTTATAGCCCTACTGCCTTGTTATAGCCGTACTGCCTTGTTATAGCCGTACTGCCTTGTTATAGCCCTACTGTCTTGTTATAGCCGTACTGCCTTGTTATAGCCGCACTGCCTTGTTATAGCCGTACTGCCTTGTTATAGCCGTACTGCCTTGTTATAGCCGTACTGCCTTGTTATAGCCGCACTGCCTTGTTATAGCCGTACTGCCTTGTTATAGCCCTACTGCCTTGTGCGCATTTGCTGCTCTTATAATGTGAAGAAATAATAAATTATCAACATTTTAAAATAAACGTTCTGATCTGTTGAATCAAACCTATTGCTTTAAAAACAATCTGGGGATGTTTATCCTGGGCGTACTGGTTGTATGAATCTGGGGATGTTTATCCTGGGCTTACTGGTTGTATGAATCTGGGGATGTATCCTGGGCGTACTGGTTGTATGAATCTGGGGATGTTTATCCTGGGCTTACTGGTTGTATGAATCTGGGGATGTATCCTGGGCGTACTGGTTGTATGAATCTGGGGATGTTTATCCTGGGCTTACTGGTTGTATGAATCTGGGGATGTTTATCCTGGGCTTACTGGTTGTATGAATCTGGGGATGTTTATCCTGGGCGTACTGGTTGTATGAATCTGGGGATGTATCCTGGGCGTACTGGTTGTATGAATCTGGGGATGTTTATCCTGGGCTTACTGGTTGTATGAATCTGGGGATGTATCCTGGGCGTACTGGTTGTATGAATCTGGGGATGTTTATCCTGGGCTTACTGGTTGTATGAATCTGGGGATGTTTATCCTGGGCTTACTGGTTGTAGGAATCTGGGGATGTTTATCCTGGGCTTACTGGTTGTAGGAATCTGGGGATGTTTATCCTGGGCTTACTGGTTGTATGAATCTGGGGATGTTTAACCTGGGCTTACTGGTTGTAGGAATCTGGGGATGTATCCTGGGCGTACTGGTTGTAGGAATCTGGGGATGTTTAACCTGGGCTTACTGGTTGTATGAATCTGGGGATGTTTATCCTGGGCTTACTGGTTGTAGGAATCTGGGGATGTTTATCCTGGGCTTACTGGTTGTATGAATCTGGGGATGTTTATCCTGGGCTTACTGGTTGTATGAATCTGGGGATGTTTATCCTGGGCTTACTGGTTGTAGGAATCTGGGGATGTTTATCCTGGGCTTACTGGTTGTATGAATCTGGGGATGTATCCTGGGCGTACTGGTTGTATGAATCTGGGGATGTTTATCCTGGGCTTACTGGTTGTATGAATCTGGGGATGTTTATCCTGGGCTTACTGGTTGTATGAATCTGGGGATGTTTATCCTGGGCTTACTGGTTGTAGGAATCTGGGGATGTTTATCCTGGGCTTACTGGTTGTATGAATCTGGGGATGTATCCTGGGCGTACTGGTTGTATGAATCTGGGGATGTTTATCCTGGGCTTACTGGTTGTATGAATCTGGGGATGTTTATCCTGGGCTTACTGGTTGTAGGAATCTGGGGATGTTTATCCTGGGCGTACTGGTTGTATGAATCTGGGGATGTATCCTGGGCGTACTGGTTGTATGAATCTGGGGATGTATCCTGGGCTTACTGGTTGTAGGAATCTGGGGATGTTTATCCTGGGCTTACTGGTTGTATGAATCTGGGGATGTTTATCCTGGGCTTACTGGTTGTATGAATCTGGGGATGTTTATCCTGGGCTTACTGGTTGTAGGAATCTGGGGATGTTTATCCTGGGCGTACTGGTTGTATGAATCTGGGGATGTATCCTGGGCTTACTGGTTGTATGAATCTGGGGATGTATCCTGGGCTTACTGGTTGTAGGAATCTGGGGATGTTTATCCTGGGCGTACTGGTTGTATGAATCTGGGGATGTATCCTGGGCTTACTGGTTGTATGAATCTGGGGATGTTTATCCTGGGCTTACTGGTTGTATGAATCTGGGGATGTTTATCCTGGGCTTACTGGTTGTACGAATCTGGGGATGTTTATCCTGGGCTTACTGGTTGTATGAATCTGGGGATGTTTATCCTGGGCTTACTGGTTGTAGGAATCTGGGGATGTTTATCCTGGGCGTACTGGTTGTATGAATCTGGGGATGTATCCTGGGCTTACTGGTTGTATGAATCTGGGGATGTATCCTGGGCTTACTGGTTGTAGGAATCTGGGGATGTTTATCCTGGGCGTACTGGTTGTATGAATCTGGGGATGTATCCTGGGCTTACTGGTTGTATGAATCTGGGGATGTTTATCCTGGGCTTACTGGTTGTAGGAATCTGGGGATGTTTATCCTGGGCTTACTGGTTGTAGGAATCTGGGGATGTTTATCCTGGGCTTACTGGTTGTATGAATCTGGGGATGTTTATCCTGGGCTTACTGGTTGTATGAATCTGGGGATGTATCCTGGGCGTACTGGTTGTATGAATCTGGGGATGTTTATCCTGGGCTTACTGGTTGTATGAATCTGGGGATGTTTATCCTGGGCTTACTGGTTGTAGGAATCTGGGGATGTTTATCCTGGGCTTACTGGTTGTAGGAATCTGGGGATGTTTATCCTGGGCTTACTGGTTGTATGAATCTGGGGATGTTTAACCTGGGCTTACTGGTTGTAGGAATCTGGGGATGTATCCTGGGCGTACTGGTTGTAGGAATCTGGGGATGTTTAACCTGGGCTTACTGGTTGTATGAATCTGGGGATGTTTATCCTGGGCTTACTGGTTGTAGGAATCTGGGGATGTTTATCCTGGGCTTACTGGTTGTATGAATCTGGGGATGTTTATCCTGGGCTTACTGGTTGTATGAATCTGGGGATGTTTATCCTGGGCTTACTGGTTGTAGGAATCTGGGGATGTTTATCCTGGGCTTACTGGTTGTATGAATCTGGGGATGTATCCTGGGCGTACTGGTTGTATGAATCTGGGGATGTTTATCCTGGGCTTACTGGTTGTATGAATCTGGGGATGTTTATCCTGGGCTTACTGGTTGTATGAATCTGGGGATGTTTATCCTGGGCTTACTGGTTGTAGGAATCTGGGGATGTTTATCCTGGGCTTACTGGTTGTATGAATCTGGGGATGTATCCTGGGCGTACTGGTTGTATGAATCTGGGGATGTTTATCCTGGGCTTACTGGTTGTATGAATCTGGGGATGTTTATCCTGGGCTTACTGGTTGTAGGAATCTGGGGATGTTTATCCTGGGCGTACTGGTTGTATGAATCTGGGGATGTATCCTGGGCTTACTGGTTGTATGAATCTGGGGATGTATCCTGGGCTTACTGGTTGTATGAATCTGGGGATGTATCCTGGGCTTACTGGTTGTATGAATCTGGGGATGTTTATCCTGGGCTTACTGGTTGTAGGAATCTGGGGATGTTTATCCTGGGCGTACTGGTTGTATGAATCTGGGGATGTTTATCCTGGGCGTACTGGTTGTATGAATCTGGGGATGTTTATCCTGGGCGTACTGGTTGTATGAATCTGGGGATGTATCCTGGGCTTACTGGTTGTATGAATCTGGGGATGTTTATCCTGGGCTTACTGGTTGTATGAATCTGGGGATGTTTATCCTGGGCTTACTGGTTGTATGAATCTGGGGATGTTTATCCTGGGCGTACTGGTTGTATGAATCTGGGGATGTTTATCCTGGGCTTACTGGTTGTAGGAATCTGGGGATGTTTATCCTGGGCGTACTGGTTGTATGAATCTGGGGATGTATCCTGGGCTTACTGGTTGTATGAATCTGGGGATGTTTATCCTGGGCTTACTGGTTGTATGAATCTGGGGATGTTTATCCTGGGCTTACTGGTTGTATGAATCTGGGGATGTTTATCCTGGGCTTACTGGTTGTATGAATCTGGGGATGTTTATCCTGTGCTTACTGGTTGTATGAATCTGGGGATGTATCCTGGGCGTACTGGTTGTATGAATCTGGGGATGTTTATCCTGGGCTTACTGGTTGTATGAATCTGGGGATGTTTATCCTGGGCTTACTGGTTGTATGAATCTGGGGATGTTTATCCTGGGCTTACTGGTTGTATGAATCTGGGGATGTATCCTGGGCTTACTGGTTGTATGAATCTGGGGATGTTTATCCTGGGCTTACTGGTTGTATGAATCTGGGGATGTTTATCCTGGGCTTACTGGTTGTATGAATCTGGGGATGTTTATCCTGGGCTTACTGGTTGTATGAATCTGGGGATGTATCCTGGGCTTACTGGTTGTATGAATCTGGGGATGTTTATCCTGGGCTTACTGGTTGTATGAATCTGGGGATGTTTATCCTGGGCGTACTGGTTGTATGAATCTGGGGATGTATCCTGGGCTTACTGGTTGTATGAATCTGGGGATGTTTATCCTGGGCGTACTGGTTGTATGAATCTGGGGATGTTTATCCTAGGCGTACTGGTTGTATGAATCTGGGGATGTATCCTGGGCTTACTGGTTGTATGAATCTGGGGATGTTTATCTTGGGCGTTGAGCATTTTGATGACTAAAAGACAGATTGGATTATTTTCATTGTCTTCTCTTGACAGCAATAGCCATTTGTTTTCCGCAGTTGTATTTTTTAAAATATTGCGATATGCCTGGCCGGGTCTCTGCTTTTCACTGCAACTCAACGAGCATCTATTTGGTATTTTCTACACACTCTGTCCTTTCGACTGTAGGCTGTACGATTTAAAACAATCCTCAGTGTCACAAAAATAAACTAAGTGTGTATGAATTACTACAAACTAAACGTTATGTTAAGATGAATTACTATAAACTAAAATGTGATTTCTGTCATTCTGAGCACCGTGGGTGGACTCCCTAATCAGGTTAGTGGGTGGACGCCCTAATCAGGTTAGTGGGTGGACTCCCTAATCAGGTTAGTGGGTGGACTCCCTAATCAGGTTAGTGGGTGGACGCCCTAATCAGGTTAGTGGGTGGACGCCCTAATCAGGTTAGTGGGTGGACGCCATAATCAGGTTAGTGGGTGGACGCCCTAATCAGGTTAGTGGGTGGACGCCCTAATCAGGTTAGTGGGTGGACGCCCTAATCAGGTTAGTGCGTGGACGCCCTAATCAGGTTAGTGGGTGGACGCCCTAATCAGGTTAGTGGGTGGACGCCCTAATCAGGTTAGTGGGTGGACGCCCTAATCAGGTTAGTGGGTGGACGCCCTAATCAGGTTAGTGGGTGGACGCCCTAATCAGGTTAGTGGGTGGACGCCCTAATCAGGTTAGTGGGTGGACGCCCTAATCAGGTTAGTGGGTGGACGCCCTAATCAGGTTAGTGGGTGGACGCCCTAATCAGGTTAGTGGGTGGACGCCCTAATCAGGTTAGTGGGTGGACGCCCTAATCAGGTTAGTGCGTGGACTCCCTAATCAGGTTAGTGGGTGGACGCCCTAATCAGGTTAGTGGGTGGACGCCCTAATCAGGTTAGTGGGTGGACGCCCTAATCAGGTTAGTGGGTGGACGCCCTAATCAGGTTAGTGGGTGGACGCCCTAATCAGGTTAGTGGGTGGACGCCCTAATCAGGTTAGTGGGTGGACGCCCTAATCAGGTTAGTGGGTGGACGCCCTAATCAGGTTAGTGCGTGGACGCCCTAATCAGGTTAGTGGGTGGACGCCCTAATCAGGTTAGTGGGTGGACGCCCTAATCAGGTTAGTGGGTGGACGCCCCAGTCAGGTTAGTCGGTGGACGCCCTAATCAGGTTAGTGCGTGGACGCCCTAATCAGGTTAGTGGGTGGACTCCCTAATCAGGTTAGTGGGTAGACGCCCTAATCAGGTTAGTGCGTGGACTCCCTAATCAGGTTAGTGGGTGGACTCCCTAATCAGGTTAGTGGGTGGACTCCCTAATCAGGTTAGTGGGTGGACGCCCTAATCAGGTTAGTGGGTGGACGCCCTAATCAGGTTAGTGGGTGGACGCCCTAATCAGGTTAGTGGGTGGACGCCCTAATCAGGTTGGGCACACAATTGGTCCAGCATGGTCCGGGTTAAGAGAGAGTACTGCGAGAGAGAGAGAGAGAGAGAACTGCGAGAGTGAGAGAGTACTGCGAGAGAGAGAGAGTACTGCAAGAGAGAGAGAGTACTGCAAGAGAGAGAGAGTACTGCGAGAGAGAGAGAGTACTGCAAGAGAGAGAGTACTGCAAGAGATGAAGATACAGAAGATTGGGAAGAAAATGATTGAGGGAGATGTAAAAACAGTGTGTGTGTGTGTGTTTCTTGTGTGTGAATGCGTGCGCGTGTTCATTGTTTCTTTGTCTCTGTGACTCCTCATGACACCCTTCACATCTCCTGGGGCTCTGAAGTAGAACCTCTTTGGCTCCTCCCTCTCCGCAGTAGTCCATGGTAACCACTATGCTAGAGGTGGCGCAATCACGTGATACTGTAATGATTTAATGGTTTCTTAAAGACTGAGAGGTGTGTATGTGTGTCTGTGATGGAATGGTTAAGGTATAATGGTGGGAATCGGGCAGGAAGAGAAAAAGAGGAGCGGATAGAAGAGGGGGACAGGAGAAGGGGGGGCGAGGGGAGGAGAGAGGGAGAGGAGAGAGGAGAGAGGGGGAGGAGAGAGAAAAAGGAGAGGAGAGAGGGGGAGGAGCGAGAGAGAGAGAGGAGAGAGGGAAAGGAGAGGAGAGTAGAGAGGGAAAGGAGAGGAGAGAGGGAGAGGAGAGGGAAAGGAGAGAGGGAGAGGAGAGAGGGAGAGGAGAAGGAGAGATGGAGATAGTGGGGAAGAAAGATAGAGATATGCATGTTGATGAGAGTACTGTATTGTATGTAATTGGTTGAGCCTCCTCCACCCCCCGTCCCAGCACTGACAGGGTTTACTCTTTCATTTACACGACAGACACGTGGGGAGAGGGGACAAAGAGGGAGCATGTGTGTGTGAGAGAGAGAGAGAGAGAGAGAGAGAGAGAGAGAGAGAGAGAGAGAGAGAGAGAGAGAGAGAGAGAGAGAGAGAGAGAGAGAGAATGGGAAGGGGGCATGCAGATGAAGAAGTATGCAGAAGGGAGGGAGATGAGACATGGAGGAGGGTATTTGGATGAAAAAAGGATGGAATGACAGATAAATGAGAACGAGGAGATAGCTGTGTGTTTCCCATAGAGCAGGGCTGAGGTTCAGGACAGTCAGCTCTGTCTGTGTGTTTCCCATAGAGCAGTGCTGAGGTTCAGGACAGTCAGCTCTGTCTGTGTGTTTCCCATAGAGCAGGGCTGAGGTTCAGGACAGTCAGCTCTGTCTGTGTGTTTCCCATAGAGCAGTGCTGAGGTTCAGGACAGTCAGCTCTGTCTGTGTGTTTCCCATAGAGCAGTGCTGAGGTTCAGGACAGTCAGCTCTGTCTGTGTGTTTCCCATAGAGCAGGGCTGAGGTTCAGGACAGTCAGCTCTGTCTGTGTGTTTCCCATAGAGCAGTGCTGAGGTTCAGGACAGTCAGATCTGTCTGTGTGTTTCCCATAGAGCAGGGCTGAGGTTCAGGACAGTCAGCTCTGTCTGTGTGTTTCCCATAGAGCAGTGCTGAGGTTCAGGACAGTCAGCTCTGTCTGTGTGTTTCCCATAGAGCAGGGCTGAGGTTCAGGACAGTCAGCTCTGTCTGTGTGTTTCCCATAGAGCAGTGCTGAGGTTCAGGACAGTCAGATCTGTCTGTGTGTTTCCCATAGAGCCGGGCTGAGGTTCAGGACAGTCAGCTCTGTCTGTGTGTTTCCCATAGAGCAGTGCTGAGGTTCAGGACAGTCAGCTCTGTCTGTGTGTTTCCCATAGAGCAGTGCTGAGGTTCAGGACAGTCAGCTCTGTCTGTGTGTTTCCCATAGAGCAGTGCTGAGGTTCAGGACAGTCAGCTCTGTCTGTGTGTTTCCCATAGAACAGTGCTGAGGTTCAGGACAGTCAGCTCTGTCTGTGTGTTTCCCATAGAGCAGTGCTGAGGTTCAGGACAGTCAGCTCTGTCTGTGTGTTTCCCATAGAGCAGTGCTGAGGTTCAGGACAGTCAGCTCTGTCTGTGTGTTTCCCATAGAGCAGTGCTGAGGTTCAGGACAGTCAGCTCTGTCTGTGTGTTTCCCATAGAGCAGGGCTGAGGTTCAGGACAGTCAGCTCTGTCTGTGTGTTTCCCATAGAGCAGTGCTGAGGTTCAGGACAGTCAGCTCTGTCTGTGTGTTTCCCATAGAGCAGGGCTGAGGTTCAGGACAGTCAGCTCTGTCTGTGTGTTTCCCATAGAGCAGTGCTGAGGTTCAGGACAGTCAGATCTGTCTGTGTGTTTCCCATAGAGCAGGGCTGAGGTTCAGGGCAGTCAGCTCTGTCTGTGTGTTTCCCATAGAGCAGTGCTGAGGTTCAGGACAGTCAGCTCTGTCTGTGTGTTTCCCATAGAGCAGGGCTGAGGTTCAGGACAGTCAGCTCTGTCTGTGTGTTTCCCATAGAGCAGTGCTGAGGTTCAGGACAGTCAGATCTGTCTGTGTGTTTCCCATAGAGCAGGGCTGAGGTTCAGGACAGTCAGCTCTGTCTGTGTGTTTCCCATAGAGCAGTGCTGAGGTTCAGGACAGTCAGCTCTGTCTGTGTGTTTCCCATAGAGCAGTGCTGAGGTTCAGGACAGTCAGCTCTGTCTGTGTGTTTCCCATAGAGCAGTGCTGAGGTTCAGGACAGTCAGCTCTGTCTGTGTGTTTCCCATAGAGCAGTGCTGAGGTTCAGGACAGTCAGCTCTGTCTGTGTGTTTCCCATAGAGCAGTGCTGAGGTTCAGGACAGTCAGCTCTGTCTGTGTGTTTCCCATAGAGCAGTGCTGAGGTTCAGGACAGTCAGCTCTGTCTGTGTGTTTCCCATAGAGCAGTGCTGAGGTTCAGGACAGTCAGCTCTGTCTGTGTGTTTCCCATAGAGCAGGGCTGAGGTTCAGGACAGTCAGCTCTGTCTGTGTGTTTCCCATAGAGCAGTGCTGAGGTTCAGGACAGTCAGCTCTGTCTGTGTGTTTCCCATAGAGCAGGGCTGAGGTTCAGGACAGTCAGCTCTGTCTGTGTGTTTCCCATAGAGCATGGCATAGTGCACTACTTTAGACCAGAGCCCTATGGGGTAGTGCCCCAAATAGAGAATAGGGTACTATACAGTGATAACCAGAGAAAAGCAGCTCTGCAAACAAAGCAAGGTGAGAGAGAGGCCGTGGGAGAGGGGGAGAGAGGGAACGAGGGAGTGGGTCGTAGAGGTTGAGGAGGAAGGGGGATATGGAGAGAGGGACGGAGAGAGAGAGGTAGTGGGGATAGAGACAGAGGGGTTAATCAGAGAGAGAGAGGTAGTGGGGATAGAGACAGAGGGGTTAATCAGAGAGAGAGAGGGATGGGGTAGAGAGAGAGAGAGATATGGGGGAGGGGCATGAATTGTGGGTGTAGGGGGTTTGGCAGGGGGATATGGAGAGAGGTAGTGGGGATAGGGTGTAGGGGGTTTGGCAGGGGGATATGGAGAGAGAGGTAGTGGGAATAGGGTGTAGGGGGTTTGGCAGGGTTATGATTTTCGTAATCTTACATGAATTCCTTGGAGAGAACACAGAAAGAGAGACAGAGAGGGGAGGGCTGAGAGAGAGAGACAGAGAGGGGAGGGCTGAGAGAGAGACGGGAGGGCTGAGAGACAGAGGGGAGGGCCGAGAGAGAGAGACAGAGAGGGGAGGGCTGAGAGAGAGAGGGGAGGGCCGAGAGAGAGAGAGGGAAGGGCTGAGAGAGAGAGAGGGGAGGGCTGAGAGAGAGAGGGGAGGGCTAAGAGAGAGAGGGAAGGGCTGAGAGAGAGAGAGGGGAGGGCTGAGAGAGAGAGGGGAGGGCTGAGAGAGAGAGGGGAGGGCTGAGAGAGAGAGGGAAGGGCTGAGAGAGAGAGACGGAAGGGCTGAGAGAGAGACAGAGAGGGGAGGGCTGAGAGAGAGAGAGGGAAGGGCTGAGAGAGAGAGAGGGAAGGGCTGAGAGAGAGACAGAGAGGGGAGGGCTGAGAGAGAGAGAGGGAAGGGCTGAGAGAGAGAGAGGGAAGGGCTGAGAGAGAGACAAAGAGGGGAGGGCTGAGAGAGAGAGGGGAGGGCTGAGCGAGAGAGAGGGGAGGGCTGAGAGAGAGAGGGGAGGGCTGAGAGAGAGAGAGGGGAGGGCTGAGAGACAGAGAGAGGGGAGGGCTGAGAGACAGAGAGAGGGGAGGGCTGAGAGAGAGAGAGGGGAGGGCTGAGAGAGAGAGACAGAGAGGGGAGGGCTGAGAGAGAGAGAGGGGAGGGCTGAGATACAGAGAGAGGGGAGGGCTGAGAGAGAGAGAGACAGAGAGGGGAGGGCTGAGAGAGAGAGAGGGGAGGGCTGAGATACAGAGAGAGGGGAGGGCTGAGAGAGAGAGACAGAGAGGGGAGGGGGAGAGAGAGAGGGAAGGGGGAGAGAGAAGAAAAATAAAAAGAAATGAGAGAGGGGGAGGAACGGAGAGAGAGATCCTGTCCTGTGTACTGATGGTAGGATTAATTAGTGTGCCTGTTTAGATATGCACCGGTGAGAGGAGTGTGTGTGTGTGTGTGTGTGTCTGGTGGGTGTGGGTGTGTGTGTGTGTGTGTGTGTGCGTGTGTGTGTGTGTGTGTGTGTGTGTGTGTGTGTGTGTGTGTGTGTGTGTGTGTGTGTGTGTGCCTGTGCAGATGCAGGGTGTCCTTAGGGAGTCTATTTATTTTGCAGAAAGAGGCACCAATGTGACTGGGGTCTTTCATATTGCCTTCTTGGTGGGACCCTGGTGTGTGTGTGTGTGTGTGTGTGTGTGTGTGTGTGTGTGTGTGTGTGTGTGTGTGTGTGTGTGTGTGTGTGTGTGTGTGTGTGTGTGTGTGTGTGTGTGTGTGTATTTATGTCTGTGTGTGTGTGTGTGTGTGTGTGTGTGTGCATGCATTTCTTTGCCTGCGAGCTCAGCTGAGACACTTCACTGGTAGACTCTATTTGGGGTGTTTCTCCCATTCATCTCTGCAGATCCTCTCAAGCTCTGTCAAGTTTGGATGGGAAGCGTTGCTGCAAAGCTATTTTCAGGTCTCTCCAGAGATGTTAGATCGGGTTCAAGTCAGGGCTCTGGCTGGGTCACTCAAGGACATTCAGAGACTTGTCCCGAAGCCACTCCTGCGTTGTCTTGGCTGTGTGCTTAGGGTCGTTGTCCTGTTGGAAGGTGAACCTTCACCCTAGTCTGAGGTCCTGAGCGCTCTGGAGCAGGTTTTCATCATGGATCTTATTCCAGGCTGAAAGCTTTCATTCAGTGAGTCTTCAGGCTCTGTACTACTAAAACCGGGGTTAAAGGTCAATAGCATGAGGATTGGTCTGTGGGACACGCAGTACTCAGTGATTAGCCAACATTTGACTACTTTGTCCCCATCAATACACACTCAAACAAGATACTATATCATCCCACCTCTTTGTCCCCATCAATACCCCCCCCCCCCAACAGACACTAGTCACCCACACCATCCCCTCCTCAGTAATACCCACCCCAACAGACACCAGTCCCCCACACCATCCCCTCCTCAGTAACACCCACCCCAACAGACACCAGTCCCCCACACCATCTCCTCCTCCAACAGACACTAGTCACCCACACCATCCCCTCCTCAGTAATACCCCCCCCCCCCCCCGCCAACAGACACCAGTTCCCCACACCATCCCCTCCTCAGTAATACCCACCCCAACAGACACCAATCCCCCACACCATCCCCTCCTCCAACAGACACCAGTCATCCACATCATCCCCTCCCCCAACAGACACCAGTCCCCCACACCATCCCCTCCTCCAACAGACACTAGTCCCCCACACCATCCCCTCCCCCAACAGACACCAGTCCCCCACACCATCCCCTCCTCCAACAGACACTAGTCCCCCACACCATCCCCTCCTCCATCAGACACTAGTCACCCACACCATCCCCTCCTCAGTAATACCCCCCCCAACAGACACTAGTCACCCACACCATCCCCTCCTCAGTAATACCCCCCCCCCAACAGACACCAGTCCCCCACAAATCAAATCAAATCAAATGTATTTATATAGCCCTTCGTACATCAGCTGATATCTCAAAGTGCTGTACAGAAACCCAGCCTAAAACCCCAAACAGCAAGCAATGCAGGTGTAGAAGCACGGTGGCTAGGAAAAACTCCCTAGAAAAGCCAAAACCTAGGAAGAAACCTAGAGAGGAACCAGGCTATGTGGGATGGCCAGTCCTCTTCTGGCTGTGCCGGGTGGAGATTATAACAAAACATGGTCAAGATGTTCAAATGTTCATAAATGACCAGCATGGTCGAATAATAATAAGGCAGAACAGTTGAAACTGGAGCAGCAGCACAGTCAGGTGGACTGGGGACAGCAAGGAGTCATCATGTCAGGTAGTCCTGAGGCATGGTCCTAGGGCTCATCCCATCCCCTCCTCAGTAATATCCCCCCCAACAGACACCAGTCATCCACACCATCCCCTCCTCAGTAATACCTATTCTTCGCCAATGTAGACTTCAAGCCTTTCAGGAACAATCAACTAAGCCTCCTTAACACAGAGAGAACTACAGTAGAAGTTGTAGCACTACTTGTTAACACAACATCTATGTCATCAAGACACAGACCCTGTTGAGGCCTAACTATAGTACATTTATTTACTCATCATGGAGTCAGGTGATTTACACTAGTTCCTGGTACTGAGGGGATTTACACTAGTTCCTGGTACTGAGGGGATTTACACTAGTTCCTGGTGTTGATGGGATTTATACTAGTTCCTGGTGTTGAGGGGATTTACACTAGTTCCTGGTGTTGAGGGGATTTACACTAGTTCCTGGTGCTGAGGGGATTTACACTAGTTCCTGGTGTTGAGGGGATTTACACTAGTTCCTGGTGCTGAGGGGATTTACACTAGTTCCTGGTGCTGAGGGGATTTATACTAGTTCCTGGTGCTGAGGGATTTACACTAGTTCCTGGTGCTGAGGGGATTTACACTAGTTCCTGGTGCTGAGGGGATTTATACTAGTTCCTGGTGCTGAGGGGATTTACACTAGTTCCTGGTGCTGAGGGGATTTACACTAGTTCCTGGTGTTGAGGGGATTTATACTAGTTCCTGGTGTTGAGGGGATTTACACTAGTTCCTGGTGTGGAGGGGATTTACACTAGTTCCTGGTGTTGAGGGGATTTACACTAGTTCCTGGTGTTGAGGGGATTTACACTAGTTCCTGGTGCTGAGGGGATTTACACTAGTTCCTGGTGTTGAGGGGATTTATACTAGTTCCTGGTGCTGATGGGATTTACACTAGTTCCTGGTACTGAGGGGATTTACACTAGTTCCTGGTACTGAGGGGATTTACACTAGTTCCTGGTACTGAGGGGATTTACACTAGTTCCTGGTACTGAGGGGATTTACACTAGTTCCTGGTACTGATGGGATTTACACTAGTTCCTGGTGCTGAGGGGATTTACACTAGTTCCTGGTGCTGAGGGGATTTACACTAGTTCCTGGTGTTGAGGGGATTTACACTAGTTCCTGGTGTTGAGGGGATTTACACTAGTTCCTGGTGTTGATGGGATTTACACTAGTTCCTGGTGTTGAGGGGATTTACACTAGTTCCTGGTGCTGAGGGGATTTACACTAGTTCCTGGTGTTGAGGGGATTTACACTAGTTCCTGGTGTTGAGGGGATTTACACTAGTTCCTGGTGCTGAGGGGATTTACACTAGTTCCTGGTACTGAGGGGATTTACACTAGTTCCTGGTGCTGAGGGGATTTACACTAGTTCCTGGTACTGAGGGGATTTACACTAGTTCCTGTTGCTGAGGGGATTTACACTAGTTCCTGGTACTGAGGGGATTTACACTAGTTCCTGGTGCTGAGGGGATTTACACTAGTTCCTGGTACTGAGGGGATTTACACTAGTTTGTCATGTATTGTCATGTTGTGTCCTGTTCCTGTTCTTTCTCTTCACCCTGTCTCCCTCTGCTGGTCGTATTAGGTTACCTTTTCTTCCCCTCTTTCCCCCAGCTGTTCCTTGTCTTCTTTAACTACCTCGTTCACCCCTTTTCCCACCTGTTCCCTTTTTCCCTCTGATTAGGTCTCTATATCTCTCTCTGTTTCTGCTTCTGTCTTTGTCGGATTCTCGTTTGTGTTACTCATGCCTGAACCAGACTATCGTCGTGTTTGCTGCAACCTTGTCCTGTCCTGTCGGAATCTGCCTGTTCATCTAACCTTGTCCTGTCCTGTCGGAATCTGCCTGTCCATCTGAGCCTACGTGTGTTTCGTCATTAAAGAAACTCTGTTTTGTTAATTCGCTTTTGGGTCCTCATTCACGCACCTGACAGAAGAATCCGACCAAGAATGGACCCAGCGACTTCGGATCCTCTCCACTCAGCCGTCGAGATCCAGGGAGCGATGCTAGGCAGACACGATCAGGAATTGTCTGCTGCTCGACATGCCGTTGAGACCCTGGCCACCCAAGTCTCCAACCTCACAGAACAGGTTCACCATCTCCGCCTCGATCCACCGGCCACTTCCAGGGCTTTCGAATCTCCGGAGCCCAGAATCAATAACCCGCCGTGTTACTCTGGGGAGCCCACTGAATGCCGCTCGTTCCTCACCCAGTGTGATATTGTGTTTTCTCTCCAGCCCAACACTTACTCCAGGAGCACTGCTCGTATCGCCTACGTCATATCTCTCCTTACTGGACGGGCTCGTGAGTGGGGCACGGCAATCTGGGAGGCAAGGGCTGAGTGTACTAACCAGTATCAGGACTTTAAGGAGGAGATGATACGGTTTTTGATCGATCTGTTTTTGGGGAGGAGGCTTCCAGGGTCCTGTCTTCCCTATGTCAAGGTAATCGATCCATAACAGACTACTCTATTGAGTTTCGCACTCTTGCTGCCTCCAGTGGCTGGAACAAGCCGGCTTTGCTCGCTCGTTTTCTGGAGGGTCTCCGCGCAGAGGTAAAGGATGAGATTCTCTCCCGGGAGGTTCCTTCCAGCGTGGATTCCTTGATTGAACTCGCTATTCGCATTGAGCGACGGGTTGATCTTCGTCACCGAGCTCGGTTGCCCCCCTCTCCGCATCACTACCATCTTCCTCTGCCGGCTCGGGTGCTGAGCCTATGCAGCTGGGAGGTATCCGCATCTCGACTAAAGAGAGGGAACGGAGAATCACCAACCGCCTCTGTCTCTATTGCGGTTCCGCTGGTCATTTTGCCACTTCATGTCCAGTAAAAGCCAGAGCTCATCAGTAAGCGGAGGGCTACTGGTGAGCGCTACTACTCCTGTCTCTCCTTCAAGATCCTGCACTACCTTGTCGGTCCATCTACGCTGGACCGGTTCGTCAGCTTCCTGCAGTGCCTTGATAGACTCTGGGGCGGAGGGCTGTTTTATGGACGAGACCTGGGCTCGGGAACATGACATTCCTCTCAGACAGTTAAGGGAGCCCACGGCCTTGTTCGCCTTGGATGGTAGTCCTCTCCCCAGGATTCAGCGTGAGACGCTACCTTTAACCCTCACTGTCTCTGGTAATCATAGCGAAACCATTTATTTTTTAATTTTTCGTTCACCTTTTACACCTGTTGTTTTGGGCCATCCCTGGCTAGTTTGTCATAATCCTTCTATTAATTGGTCTAGTAATTCTATCCTCTCCTGGAACGTCTCTTGTCATGTGAAATGTTTAAAGTCTGCTGTCCCTCCTGTTTCCTCTGTCTCTTCTTCACAGGAGGAGCCTGGTGATTTGACAGGGGTGCCGGAGGAATATCACGATCTGCGCACGGTGTTCAGTCGGTCCAGGGCCACCTCTCTTCCTCCACACCGGTCGTATGATTGTAGTATTGATCTCCTTCCGGGAACCACTCCCCCCCGGGGTAGACTATACTCTCTGTCGGCTCCCGAACGTAAGGCTCTCGAAGATTATTTGTCTGTAGCTCTTGCCGCCGGTACCATAGTCCCCTCCTCCTCTCCCGCCGGAGCGGGGTTTTTCTTTTTAAGAAGAAGGACGGGTCCCTGCGCCCCTGCATAGATTATCGAGGGCTGAATGACATAACAGTGAAGAATCGTTATCCGCTTCCTCTTATGTCTTCAGCCTTCGAGATCCTGCAGGGAGCCAGGTTTTTCACTAAGTTGGACCTTCGTAACGCTTACCATCTCGTGCGCATCAGGGAGGGGGACGAGTGGAAGACGGCGTTTAACACTCCGTTAGGGCACTTTGAATACCGGGTTCTTCCTTTCGGCCTCGCTAACGCTCCAGCTGTCTTTCAGGCATTAGTCAATGATGTCCTGAGAGACATGCTGAACATCTTTGTTTTCGTTTACCTTGACGATATCCTGATTTTTTCACCGTCACTCCAGATTCATGTACAGCACGTTCGACGTGTCCTCCAGCGCCTTTTAGAGAATTGTCTTTTTGTGAAGGCTGAGAAGTGCACTTTTCATGCCTCCTCCGTCACATTTCTCGGTTCTGTTATTTCCGCTGAAGGCATTAAGATGGATCCCGCTAAGGTCCAAGCTGTCATTGATTGGCCCGTCCCTAAGTCACGCGTCACACGAGCTGCAGCGCTTTCTCGGCTTCGCGAACTTCTATCGTCGTTTCATCCGTAATTTCGGTCAGGTGGCAGCTCCTTTCACAGCCCTTACTTCTGTCAAGACGTGCTTTAAGTGGTCCGTTTCCGCCCAGGGAGCTTTTGATCTCCTCAAGAATCGTTTTACATCCGCACCTATCCTTGTTACACCTGACGTCTCTAGACAGTTCGTTGTCGAGGTTGACGCGTCAGAGGTGGTCGTGGGAGCCATTCTTTCTCAGCGCTCCCTCTCTGACGACAAGGTCCATCCTTGCGCGTATTTTTCTCATCGCCTGTCGCCGTCGGAACGTAACTATGATGTGGGAAACCGCGAACTGCTCGCCATCCGCTTAGCCCTAGGCGAATGGCGACAGTGGTTGGAGGGGGCGACCGTTCCTTTTGTCGTTTGGACTGACCATAGGAACCTTGAGTACATCCGTTCTGCCAAACGACTTAATGCGCGTCAGGCGCGCTGGGCGCTGTTTTTCGCTCGTTTCGAGTTCGTGATTTCTTATCGTCCGGGCTCTAAGAACACCAAGCCTGATGCTTTATCTCGTCTCTTCAGTTCTTCAGTAGCCTCCACTGACCCTGAGGGGATTCTCCCTGAGGGGCGTGTTGTCGGGTTGACTGTCTGGGGAATTGAGAGGCAGGTAAAGCAAGCACTCACTCACACTCCGTCGCCGCGCGCTTGTCCTAGGAACCTTCTTTTCGTTCCCGTTCCTACTCGTCTGGCCGTTCTTCAGTGGGCTCACTCTGCCAAGTTAGCCGGCCACCCTGGCGTTCGGGGTACGCTTGCTTCCATTCGCCAGCGTTTTTGGTGGCCCACCCGGGAGCATGACACGCGTCGTTTCGTGGCTGCTTGTTCGGTCTGCGCGCAGACTAAGTCCGGTAACTCCCCTCCTGCCGGCCGTCTCAGGCCGCTTCCCATTCCCTCTCGACCGTGGTCTCACATCGCCTTAGATTTTGTCACCGGACTGCCTTCGTCAGCAGGGAAGACTGTTATTCTTACGGTTGTCGATAGGTTCTCTAAGGCGGCTCATTTTATTCCCCTTGCTAAGCTTCCTTCTGCTAAAGAGACGGCACAAATCATCATCGAGAATGTTTTCAGAATTCATGGCCTTCCGTCAGACGTCGTTTCAGATAGAGGTCCGCAATTCACGTCTCAATTTTGGAGGGAGTTTTGCCGTTTGATTGGGGCTTCCGTCAGTCTCTCTTCCGGCTTTCACCCCCAGTCTAACGGTCAAGCAGAACGGGCCAATCAGACTATTGGTCGCATCTTACGCAGTCTTTCTTTTCGCAACCCTGCGTCTTGGTCAGAACAGCTCCCCTGGGCAGAATACGCCCACAACTCGCTTCCTTCGTCTGCGACCGGGCTATCTCCTTTTCAGAGTAGCCTCGGGTACCAGCCTCCGCTGTTCTCATCTCAGTTCGCCGAGTCCAGCGTCCCCTCCGCTCAGGCTTTTGTCCAACGTTGCGAGCGCACCTGGAAGAGGGTCAGGTCTGCACTTTGCCGTTATAGGGCGCAGACTGTGAGAGCTGCTAATAAGCGTAGAACTAAGAGTCCTAGATATTGTCGCGGTCAGAGAGTTTGGCTCTCCACTCAGAACCTTCCCCTTAAGACAGCTTCTCGCAAGTTGACCCCGCGGTTCATTGGTCCGTTCCGTATTTCTCGGATCATTAATCCTGTCGCAGTGCGACTTCTTCTTCCGCGATATCTTCGTCGCGTCCACCCGGTCTTCCATGTCTCCTGTGTTAAGCCCGTTCTTCGCGCCCCCGCTCGTCTTCCCCCCCCCCCCCATCCTTGTCGAGGGCGCACCTATCTACAGGGTCCGTAAGATTTTGGACATGCGTCCTCGGGGCCGTGGTCACCAGTACCTAGTGGATTGGGAGGGGTACGGTCCTGAGGAGAGGAGTTGGGTTCCCTCTCGGGACGTGCTGGACCGTTCGCTGATCGATGATTTCCTCCGTTGCCGCCAGGTTTCCTCCTCGAGTGCGCCAGGAGGCGCTCGGTGAGTGGGGGGGTACTGTCATGTATTGTCATGTTGTGTCCTGTTCCTGTTCTTTCTCTTCACCCTGTCTCCCTCTGCTGGTCGTATTAGGTTACCTTTTCTTGCCCTCTTTCCCCCAGCTGTTCCTTGTCTTCTTTAACTACCTCGTTCACCCCTTTTCCCACCTGTTCCCTTTTTCCCTCTGATTAGGTCTCTATATCTCTCTCTGTTTCTGCTTCTGTCTTTGTCGGATTCTCGTTTGTGTTACTCATGCCTGAACCAGACTATCGTCGTGTTTGCTGCAACCTTGTCCTGTCCTGTCGGAATCTGCCTGTTCATCTAACCTTGTCCTGTCCTGTCGGAATCTGCCTGTCCATCTGAGCCTACGTGTGTTTCGTCATTAAAGAAACTCTGTTTTGTTAATTCGCTTTTGGGTCCTCATTCACGCACCTGACATAGTTCCTGGTACTGAGGGGATTTACACTAGTTCCTGGTGCTGAGGGGATTTACACTAGTTCCTGGTGCTGAGGGGATTTACACTAGTTCCTGGTACTGAGGGGATTTACACTAGTTCCTGGTGTTGAGGGGATTTACACTAGTTCCTGGTGCTGAGGGGATTTACACTAGTTCCTGGTGTTGAGGGGATTTACACTAGTTCCTGGTGCTGAGGGGATTTACACTAGTTCCTGGTACTGAGGGGATTTACACTAGTTCCTGGTGTTGAGGGGATTTACACTAGTTCCTGGTGCTGAGGGGATTTACACTAGTTCCTGGTGTTGAGGGGATTTACACTAGTTCCTGGTACTGAGGGGATTTACACTAGTTCCTGGTACTGAGGGGATTTACACTAGTTCCTGGTGCTGAGGGGATTTACACTAGTTCCTGGTGTTGAGGGGATTTACACTAGTTCCTGGTGCTGAGGGGATTTACACTAGTTCCTGGTACTGAGGGGAT
>NC_048593.1:45232616-45292616 GCF_013265735.2 Oncorhynchus mykiss
AACATATCATCACCACCCCAACACCAACATGTCATCTCCACCCCAACACCAACATATCATCACCACCCCAACACCAACATATCATCACCAACACCAACACCAACATATTATCTCCACTCCAACATATCATCTCCACCCCAACACCAACATATCATCACCACCCCAACACCAACATATCATCTCCACCCCAACACCAACATATCATCACCACCCCAACACCAACATATCATCTCCACCCCAACACCAACATATCATCACCACCCCAACACCAACATGTCATCTCCACCCCAACACCAACATATCATCACCACCCCAACACCAACATATCATCTCCACCCCAACACCAACATATCATCTCCACTCCAACATATCATCACCACCCCAACACCAACATATCATCACCACCCCAACATCAACATATCATCACCACTCCAACACCAACATATCATCACCAACACCAACATATCATCACCACCCCAACACCAACATGTCATCTCCATCCCAACACCAACATATCATCTCCACCCCAACACCAACATGTCATCACCACCCCAACACCAACATATAATCTCCACCCCAACACCAACATGTCATCTCCACCCCAACACCAACATATCATCACCACCCCAACACCAACATATCATCTCCACCCCAACACCAACAGGTCATCTCCACCCCAACACCAACATATCATCACCACCCCAACATATCATCACCACGCCAACACCAACATATCATCACCACCCCAACACCAACATATCATCACCACCCCAACGCCAACATATCATCTCCACCCCAACACCAACATATCATCACCACCCCAACACCAACATATCATCTCCACCCCAACACCAACATATCATCACCACCCCAACACCAACATATCATCACCACCCCAACACCAACATATCATCACCAACACCAACATATCATCTCCACCCCAACGCCAACATATCATCTCCACCACAACACCAACATATCATCTCCACTCCAACATATCATCACCACCCCAACACCAACATATCATCACCACCCCAACACCAACATATCATCACCAACACCAACATATCATCACCAACACCAACATATCATCTCCATCCCAACACTAACACGTCATCTCCACCCCAACACCAACATATCATCACCACTCCAACACCAACATATTATCACCAACACCAACATATCATCACCACACCAACACCAACATATCATCACCACCCCAACACCAACATGTCATCTCCACCCCAACACCAACATATCATCACCAGCCCAACACCAACATATCATCTCCACCCCAACACCAACATGTCATCTCCACCCCAACATCAACATATCATCACCACCCCATCACCAACATATCATCTCCACCCCAACACCAACATATCATCACCACCCCATCACCAACATATCATCTCCAACCCAACACCAACATGTCATCTCCACCCCAACACCAACATATCATCTCCACCCCAACATATCATCACCATCACCAACATATCATCTCCACCCCAACACCAACATATCATCTCCACCCCAACACCAACATTTCATCACCACCCCAACACCAACATATCATCACCAACACCAACATATCATCACCACACCAACACCACCATGTCATCTCCACCCCAACACCAACATATCATCTCCACCCCAACACCACCATGTCATCTCCACCCCAACACCAACATATCATCACCACCCCAACACCAACATATCATCACCACCCCAACACCAACATATCATCACCACCCCAACACCAACACCAACATATCATCACCACCCCAACACCAACATATCATCACCACCCCAACACCAACATATCATCACCACCCCAACATATCATCACCACCCCAACACCAACATTTCATCTCCACCCCAACACCAACATATCATCACCACCCCAACACCAACATATCATCTCCACCCCAACATATCATCACCACCCCAACACCAACATTTCATCTCCACCCCAACACCAACATATCATCACCACCCCAACACCAACATATCATCACCACCCCAACACCAACATATCATCACCACCCCAACACCAACATTTCATCTCCACCCCAACACCAACATATCATCACCACCCCAACACCAACATATTATCACAAATCAAATCAAATTTATTTATATAGCCCTTCGTACATCAGCTGATATCTCAAAGTGCTGTACAGAAACCCAGCCTAAAACCCCAAACAGCAAGCAATGCAGGTGTAGAAGCACGGTGGCTAGGAAAAACTCCCAAGAAAGGCCAAAACCTAGGAAGAAACCTAGAGAGGAACCAGGCTATGTGGGGTGGCCAGTCCTCTTCTGGCTGTGCCGGGTGGAGATTATAACAAAACATGGTCAAGATGTTCAAATGTTCATAAATGACCAACATGGTCGAATAATAATAAGGCAGAATAGTTGAAACTGGAGCAGCAGCACGGTCAGGTGGACTGGGGACAGCAAGGAGTCATCATGTCAGGTATTCCTGGGGCATGGTCCTAGGGCTCAGGTCCTCCGAGAGAGAGAAAGAAAGAGAGAATTAGAGAGAGCATATGTGGGATGGCCAGTCCTCTTCTGGCTGTGCCGGGTGGAGATTATAACAGAACATGGCCAAGATGTTCAAATGTTCATAAATGACCAGCATGGTCGAATAATAATAAGGCAGAACAGTTGAAACTGGAGCAGCAGCACAGCCAGGTGGACTGGGGACAGCAAGGAGTCATCATGTCAGGTAGTCCTGGGGCATGGTCCTAGGGCTCAGGTCCTCCGAGAGAGAGAAAGAGAGAAGGAGAGAATTAGAGAACGCACACTTAGATTCACACAGGACACCAAATAGGACAGGAGAAGTACTCCAGATATAACAAACTGACCCTAGCCCCCCGACACATAAACTACTGCAGCATAAATACTGGAGGCTGAGACAGGAGGGGTCAGGAGACACTGTGGCCCACTCCGAGGACACCCCCGGACAGGGCCAAACAGGAAGGATATAACCCCACCCACTTTGCCAAAGCACAGCCCCCACACCAATAGAGGGATATCTTCAACCACCAACTTACCATCCTGAGACAAGGCTGAGTATAGCCCACAAAGACACAATGCAGATAGCCCGGTTAGCCAATGTGCTGGAGCACTGGTTGGTCGGGCCAATTTAGGTAGTATGTACATGAATGTATAGTTAAAGTGACTATGCATATAAGATAAGCAGAGTAGCAGCAGCGTAAAAGAGGGGTTGGGGGTAGCACACAATGCAAATAGTCCGGGTAACCATTTGGTTAGCTGTTCAGGAGTCTTATGGCTTGGGGGTAAAAACTGTTGAGAAGCCTTTTTGTCCTAGACTTGGCACTCCGGTACCGCTTGCCGTGCGGTAGTAGAGAGAACAGTCTATGACTGGGGTGGCTGGGGTCTTTGACAATTTTTAGGGCCTTCCTCTGACTCCGCCTGGTGTAGAGGTCCTAGATGGCAGGCAGCTTAGCCCCAGTGATTTACTGGGCCGTACGCACCACCCTCTGTAGTGCCATGCGGTCAGAGGCCAAGCAATTGCCGTACCAGGCAGTGATGCAACCGGTCAGGATGCTCTCGATGTTGCAGCTGTAGAACCTTTTGAGGATCTCAGGACCCATGCCAAATCTTTGTAGTTTCCTGAGGGGGAATAGGCTTTGTTGTGCCGTCTTCACGACTGTCTTGGTGTGTTTGGACCAAGGAATTTGAAGCTCTCAACCTGCTCCACTACAGCCCCATCGATGAGAATGGGGACGTGCTTGGTGCTCCTTTTCCTGTAGTCCACAATCATCTCCTTAGTCTTGGTTACGTTGAGGGATAGGTTGTTATTCTGGTACCAACCGGCCAGGTCTCTGACCTCCTCCCTATAGGCTGTCTCGTTGTTGTCGGTGATCAGACCTTCCACTGTTGTGTCGTCAGCAATTTAATGATGGTGTTGGAGTCGTGCCTGGCCATGCAGTCGTGGGTGAACAAGGAGTACAGGAGGGGACATGGCACGCACCCCTGGGGAGCTCCAGTGTTGAGGATCAGCGTGGCAGATGTGTTGCTACTTACCCTCACCACCTGGTGGCGGTCTGTCAGGAAGTCCAGGATCGAGTTGCAGAGGGAGGTGTTTAGTCCCAGGATCCTTAGCTTGGTGATGAGTTTTGAGGGTACTATGGTGTTGAACGCTGAGCTGTAGTCAATGAACAGCATTCTCACATAGGTGTTCCTTTTTCCCAGGTGGGAAAGGGCGGTGTAGAGTGCAATAGAGATTGCATAATCTGTGGATCTGTTTGGGCGGTATGCAAATTGGAGTGGGTCTAGGGTTTCTGGGATAATGGTGTTGATGTGAGCCATTACCAGCCTTTCAAAGCACTTCATGGCTACGGACGTGACTTTGTGTTCTTGGGCACAGGGACTATGGTGGTCTGCTTGAAGCATGTTGGTAATACAGACTCAATCAGGGAAATGTTGAAAATGTCAGTGAAGACACCTGCCAGTTGGTCAGCACATGCCCGGAGCACACGTCCTGGTAATCCATTTTACCCCGCAGCCTTGTGTATGTTGACCTGTTAAAAGGTATTACTCACGTCGGCTACGGAGAGCGTGATCACACAGTCATCGGGAACAGCTGAGGCTCTCATGCGTGCCTCAGTGTTGTTTGCCTCGAAGCGAGCATAGAAGTAATTTAGCTCGTCTGGTAGGCTCGTGTCAGTCATGTCACTGGGCAGCTCTCGGCTGTGCTTCCCTTTGTAGTCTGTAATAGTTTTCAAGCCCTGCCACATCCGACGAGCGTTGGAGCCGGTGTAGTTTGATTCAATCTTAGCCCTGTATTGACGCTTTGCCTTTTTGATGGTTCGCCGCAGGGCATAGCGGGATTTCTTGTAAGCTTCCGTGTTAGACCAGCTCAGTGCGAATGTTGCCTGTAATCCATGGCTTCTGGTTGGGGTATGTACATACAGTCACTGTGGGGACGACGTCCTCGATCCACTTATTGATAAAGCCAGTGACTGATGTGGTGTACTCCTCAATGCCATCGGAAGAATCCCGGAACATATTCCAGTCTGTGATAGCAAAACAGTCCTGTAGTTTAGCATCTGCTTCATCTGACCACTTTTATATAGACAAGTCACTGGTGCTTCCTGCTTCAATTTTTGCTTGTAAGCAGGAATCAGGAGGATAGAGTTGTGTTCGGATTTACCAAATGGAGGGCGAGGGAGAGCTTTGTACGCGTCTCTGTGTGTGGAGTAAAGGTGATCTAGAATTTTTTCCCCTCTGGTTGCACATTTACCATGTTAGGAATATTGTTCCAGTGTTCACTTTTGGACGTTAGATTTTTTTGGCGGCAAAAGTCTTCTGGAGACAAAGGCCATTCCAATCCCAATGCTAGTTCTCTCCTGCTTAAATCTACGACCGGGTGTGAGGTTTCAAAAAGTGGCCCAGTGGGTGAGAGAGGGTCTGGCTGTTGTCAACCATTGTCAAGCTGATCTGAGCCCTTGGATCCTCATGTGTAGTCATGACAACCAGTACCTAGTCAATGTTCAGGGGTATGAGGTAATAACATGGCTATATACAGGAAGTACCAGGTAACAACATGGCTAAAAACAGGAAGTACCAGGTAATAACATGGCTATATACAGGAAGTACCAGGAAATAACATGGCTATATACAGGAAGTACCAGGTAATAACATGGCTATATACAGGCAGTACCAGTACCTAGTCTATGTCCAGTGGAGGAGGGGTGAGTGGAGGAGGGAGAGTGGGGGAGGGGGGTGGAGGAGGGAGTGAGGAGGAGGGAGTGAGAGGGGGAGTGGAGTAGGGGGGAGTGGAGGAGGGGGGTGGAGGAGGGAGAGAGTGGAGGAGAAAGAGTGGAGGAGTGAGAGTGGAGAAGAGTGAGAGTGGAGGAGACAGGGAGGGGGTAGAGGAGGGGGGAGGAGGGGGGAGGTGAGGGGGAGAAGAGGGGAGGTGAGGTGGGGGGGGTAAGAAGAGGGGGAGGGGGGAGAGGGGGAGGTGAGGGGGAAAGAGGAAGAAAAGGGGAGGGGGGTGAGAGGAGGAGAGAGGAACATGCCATCAAAAGGAACATACAAAAAATGAACATAAAACTCGGCATCCCAATTAGGATCTGCCCAAAAAACCTGTTATAGTTATAGGGATTTAAACCACTCCAGCTGACGCTTGGCATTGCACATGGTGATCTTAGGCTTGTGTTGCTCGGCCATTTCATGAAGACTCCCGACGAACAGTTCTTGTGCTGACGTTGCTTCCAGTGGCAGTTTGGAACTCGGTAGTGAGTGTTGTAACTGAGGACAGAGGCAGTTTGGAACTCGGTAGTGAGCGTTGTAACTGAGGACAGAGGCAGTTTGGAACTCGGTAGTGAGCGTTGTAACTGAGGACAGAGGCAGTTTGGAACTCGGTAGTGAGTGTTGTAACTGAGGACAGAGGCAGTTTGGAACTCGGTAGTGAGTGTTGTAACTGAGGACAGAGGCAGTTTGGAACTCGCTAGTGAGTGTTGTAACTGAGGACAGAGGCAGTTTGGAACTCGGTAGTGAGCGTTGTAACTGAGGACAGAGGCAGTTTGGAACTCGGTAGTGAGTGTTGTAACTGAGGACAGAGGCAGTTTGGAACTCGGTAGTGAGTGTTGTAACTGAGGACAGAGGCAGTTTGGAACTCGGTAAGTCGGAGAAATGCAAATTCCATCGCTCCGCCATCCACTTCCTTGGTTACATCATCGCTGCAAGGATACAGATGGATCACGTGACGGTTGTGGATTGGCCCCAGCCTACATCCAGAGTGCAGCTGAAAATGTTTCCTGGGTTTTGCCTATTTCTATCGCCGCTTTATCCGGGGTTACGGCATCCTGGCTTCCCCCCTGTCTGCACTCACCTCTCCCAAGGTTCCATTCACGTGGTCCCCAGCTGCCCCCGGACCTCAAATTACGCCACAGAGAGGAACTACGATGTGGGGAATCGTGAGTTTCTCGCGGTGAAGATGGCGTTGGAGGAGTGGAGACACTGGTTGAAGGGGGCAAAACATCTGTTCATTGTGTGGACGGACCACAAGAACCTGGAATATCTCGACACCGCCAAGCATCTCAATTCCAGGCCAGCTTGTTGGTCCCTGCTTTTCACCCGGTTTAACTTCTTCCTCTCCCACCAACCGGGATCCAAGAATATCAACCCAGATGCACTGTCACGCCGCCCCCACGGCCACACCCTCAGACCCCGAGATCATCCTTCCAACCTCGTGTTTGGCGACAGCACTGAGCTGGGGAATAGGGAAGCAGGTCCGTGAGGCGCAGCGTTCCCAACCGAACCCCAGGGGGTGTTTGTGCCCAGATTACTGGATGCTTGTGCCTGACTCTCCTCGGTCCTGGAGTGGGCCCGGTCCTGGAGTGGGCTCGGTCCTGGAGTGGGCCCGGTCCTGGAGTGGGCTCGGTCCTGGAGTGGGCCCGGTCCTGGAGTGGGCCCGGTCCTGGAGTGGGCTCGGTCCTGGAGTGGGCTCGGTCCTCCAGGCTCGCTCCCATTGGACCCTGGCCTTTGTGCGGCAATGCTTTTGGTTCCAGACGTCTCCGTGTACGTCTCCGCAGAACAAGACTCCTCGGCAATCTCCGGCTGGTCTCCATCAACCACTGCCTGTCCCTCACCATCCCTGTTCTCACATATCCCTGGACTTAGGCACGGGTCTTCCCCCGTCTGATGGCAACATCGCCATCCTGACAGTAGTGGACCGGTTTTCCAAAGCCACCCACTTCATTCTTCTTCCCAAACTACCCTCGGCCAAGGAGACGGCTCAGTTCATGGTGCAGCACGTCTTCAGGATCCATGGACTGCCCGAGGACAGGGTCTCCGATCGGTGTCCTAAGTTCTCGTCCCGGTTCTGGAAGGCATTCTGCATGCTCATTGGGTCGTCGGCCAGCATGTCCTCCGGGTTACACACTCAGTCCAAAGCCAGTCGGAGCGAGCCAATATAGACCTGGCGACGACTCTTCGTCACTTTGTCTCTGCCAACCTCACCACCTGGAGCCAGCAACTCGTGTGGGTTGAATACGCCCACAACACCCTCCCCGGCTCTGCCACTGGGCCTTTCGAGTGTTCCCTGGGTCATCAGTCCCCGCTCTTCCCGGAGGAAGAGGTCGGCATACCCTCGGCCCAGATGTTTGTCCGCCGCTTGTCGCCAGTCGGCTCTTCTCAAGACCACCTCCAGGTATCGACGACAAGCGGACTGCCGCAGGACCCCAGCTCCCAGGTATCGTCTATCAGAGGGGATACTGGCTGACCCAGAGTCTATCAGAGGGGATACTGGCTGACCCAGAAAGACTCTCAGAGGAGATACTGGCTGACCTAGAGTCTATCAGAGGGGATACTGGCTGACCCAGAGTCTATCAGAGGGGATACTGGCTGACCCAGAGTCTATCAGAGGGGATACTGGCTGACCCAGAGTCTCTCGGAGGGGATACTGGCTGACCCAGAGTCTCTCAGAGGGGATACTGGCTGACCCAGAGTATCTCAGAGGGGATACTGGCTGACCCAGAGTCTCTCAGAGGGGATACTGGCTGACCCAGAGTCTCTCAGATGGGATACTGGCTGACCCAGAGTCTCTCAGAGGGGATACTGGCTGACCCAGAGTCTCTCAGAGGGGATACTGGCTGACCCAGAGTCTCTCAGAGGGGATACTGGCTGACCCAGAGTCTCTCAGAGGGGATACTGGCTGACCCAGAGTCTCTCAGAGGGGATACTGGCTGACCCAGAGTCTCTCAGAGGGGATACTGGCTGACCCAGAGTCTCTCAGATGGGATACTGGCTGACCCAGAGTCTCTCAGATGGGATACTGGCTGACCCAGAGTCTCTCAGAGGGGATACTGGCTGACCCAGAGTCTCTCAGAGGGGATACTGGCTGACCCAGAGTCTCTCAGAGGGGATACTGGCTGACCCAGAGTCTCTCAGAGGGGATACTGGCTGACCCAGAGTCTCTCAGAGGGGATACTGGCTGACCAAGAGTATCTCAGAGGGGTTACTGGCTGACCCAGAGTCTCTCAGAGGGGATACTGGCTGACCCAGAGTCTCTCAGAGGGGATACTGGCTGACCCAGAGTCTCTCAGAGGGGATACTGGCTGTCCCAGAGTCTCTCAGAGGGGATACTGGCTGACCCAGAGTCTATCAGAGGGGATACTGGCTGACCCAGAGTCTATCAGAGGGGATACTGGCTGACCCAGAGTCTATCAGAGGGGATACTGTCTGACCCAGTCTATTAGAGGGGATACTGGCTGACCCAGAGTCTCTCAGAGGGGATACTGGCTGACCCAGTGTCTCTCAGAGGGGATACTGGCTGACCCAGAGTCTCTCAGAGGGGATACTGGCTGACCCAGAGTCTATTAGAGGGGATACTGGCTGACCCAGTCTATCAGAGGGGTTACTGGCTGACCCAGAGTCTCTCTCTGACATTAGAGGAGAGACAGACTGTCAGTGTTGTGAAGAGAAATGGAATTGAGGAAGAAAGCGTGAACGAGAAAAGAGTGAGAAACACAATCTGGTCTGATGGTATAGGAGACAACAATCTGGTCTGATGGTGTAGGAGACAACAATCTGGTCTGATGGTATAGGAGACAACAATCTGGTCTGATGGTATAGGAGACAACAATCTGGTCTGATGGTATAGGAGACAACAATCTGGTCTGATGGTATAGGAGACAACAATCTGGTCTGATGGTATAGGAGACAACAATCTGGTCTGATGGTATAGGAGACAACAATCTGGTCTGATGGTATAGGAGTCAACAATCTGGTCTGATGGTATAGGAGACAACAATCTGGTCTGATGGTATAGGAGACAACAATCTGGTCTGATGGTATAGGAGACAACAATCTGGTCTGATGGCATAGGAGACAACAATCTGGTCTGATGGTATAGGAGACAACAATCTGGTCTGATGGTATAGGAGACACCAATCTGGTCTGATGGTATAGGAGACACCAATCTGGTCTGATGGTATAGGAGACAACAATCTGGTCTGATGGTATAGGAGACACCAATCTGGTCTGATGGTATAGGAGACACCAATTTGGCCTGATGGTATAGGAGACAACAATCTGGTCTGATGGTATAGGAGACAACAATCTGGTCTGATGGTATAGGAGACAACAATCTGGTCTGATGGTATAGGAGACAACAATCTGGTCTGATGGTATAGGAGACAACAATCTGGTCTGATGGTATAGGAGACAACAATCTGGTCTGATGGTATAGGAGACACCAATCTGGTCTGATGGTATAGGAGAACAATCGGGTCTGATGGTATAGGAGACAACAATCTGGTCTGATGGTGTAGGAGACAACAATCTGGTCTGATGGTATAGGAGACAACAATCTGGTCTGATGGTATAGGAGACAACAATCTGGTCTGATGGTATAGGAGACAACAATCTGGTCTGATGGTATAGGAGACAACAATCTGGTCTGATGGTATAGGAGACAACAATCTGCTCTGATGGTATCGGAGACAATAATCTGGTCTGATGGTATAGGAGAGAACAATCTGGTCTGATGGTATAGGAGACAACAATCTGGTCTGATGGTATAGGAGACACCAATCTGGTCTGATGGTATAGGAGACACCAATCTGGTCTGATGGTATAGGAGACAACAATCTGGTCTGATGGTATAGGAGACAACAATCTGGTCTGATGGTATAGGAGACACCAATCTGGTCTGATGGTATAGGAGACAACAATCTGGTCTGATGACAGCTGTTACCCGCAGGGTCGGAAAGAAGCATGGTCTGGACCTGAGAACACACACACCCACACACACACACACACACACACACACACACACACACACACACACACACACACAGACACACACACACACACACACACACACACACACACACACACACACACACACACACACACACATAGAAAGCAGTGGGTGTATTTATGTTGCAGAAAGTGGCTGGAAATTGATTTGTAATTTTCTTCTCTCTCTCTCTCTCTCTCCTTCTCTCCTTCTCTCTCTCTCTCTCCTTCTCTCCTTCTCTCTCTCTCTCTCCTTCTCTCCTTCTCTCTCTCTCTCTCCTTCTCTCCTTCTCTCTCTCTCTCTCCTTCTCTCCTTCTCTCTCTCTCTCTCCTTCTCTCCTTCTCTCTCTCTCTCCTTCTCTCCTTCTCTCATTCTCTCTCTCTCTCTCCTTCTCTCCTTCTCTCTCTCTCTCCTTCTCTCCTTCTCTCTCTCTCACTCCTTCTCTCCTTCTCTCTCTCTCTCTCCTTCTCTCCTTCTCTCTCTCTCTCCTTCTCTCCTTCTCTCCTTCTCTCTCTCCTTCTCTCCTTCTCTCTTTCTCTCTCCTTCTCTCCTTCTCTCCTTCTCTCTCTCTCTCTCCTTCTCTCCTTCTCTCTCTCTCACTCCTTCTCTCCTTCTCTCTCTCTCTCTCCTTCTCTCCTTCTCTCTCTCTCACTCCTTCTCTCCTTCTCTCTCTCTCTCTCCTTCTCTCCTTCTCTCTCTCTCTCACTCCTTCTCTCCTTCTCTCTCTCTCTCCTTCTCTCCTTCTCTCTCTCTCACTCCTTCCTTCCTTCCCCCTGTCTCCTTCCACTTGAGGGGATGAGATAATTGCTGAACATTTCCCACTCTCTCACTCCTTCCTTCCCCTGTCTCCTTCCCCTGTCTCCTTCTCTCCACTTCCTCTCCCGTTATTCGTCAGTCCTCCCTTGGGAGATTCCCCGCTCGCACAGAAACATTCTGTTGGCTCAGATTTATTATCTTCTCTTCTCTTCTCCCCTTGTGAGTAATAACAGTCTGTGGTCGGGGTTCTCAGTATCGTTAGTCATCTCAACCTGCTGTAAAGGCGCCCTGAGTTTTAAAGAGATTCCATTTTAAACTTCCCAGATTCACTGAGCAGTGGAGGAAAAGGGAAGACTAACTTGTATGTACCTTGAATGTAACTGATATGTACCTTGAATGTAACTTGTATGTAACTGATATGTACCTTGAATGTAACTTGTATGTAACTGATATGTACCTTGAATGTAACTTGTATGTAACTGATATGTACCTTGAATGTAACTTGTATGTAACTGATATGTACCTTGAATGTAACTTGTATGTAACTGATATGTACCTTGAATGTAACTTGTATGTAACTGATATGTACCTTGAATGTAACTTGTATGTAACTGATATGTACCTTGAATGTAACTTGTATGTAACCCGATATTCTCTTTGTTCTTCTTCATTGCAGACTGAATCAGGGACAGCAGTGGTGACAGACTTCCAAACAAAATGTTATCAGAATGTTCTACCCAGTGATGTCATCAGAACCCTTTACCCAGTGATGTCATCAGAACCCTCTACCCAGTGATGTCATCAGAACCCTCTACCCAGTGATGTCATCAGAACCCTTTACCCAGTGATGTCGTCAGAACCCTCTACCCAGTGATGTCGTCAGAACCCTCTACCCAGTGATGTCGTCAGAACCCTCTACCCAGTGATGTTGTCAAAACCCTCTACCCAGTGATGTCATCAGAACCCTCTACCCAGTGATGTCGTCAGAACCCTCTACCCAGTGATGTCGTCAGAACCCTCTACCCAGTGATGTCATCAGAACCCTCTACCCAGTGATGTCGTCAGAACCCTCTACCCAGTGATGTTGTCAAAACCCTCTACCCAGTGATGTCGTCAAAACACTCTACCCAGTGATGTCGTCAGAACCCTCTACCCAGTGATGTCATCAGAACCCTCTACCCAGTGATGTCGTCAAAACACTCTACCCAGTGATGTCATCAGAACCCTCTACCCAGTGATGTCGTCAGAACCCTCTACCCAGTGATGTCATCAGAACCCTTTACCCAGTGATGTCGTCAGAACCCTCTACCCAGTGATGTCGTCAAAACCCTCTACCCAGTGATGTCGTCAGAACCCTCTAACCAGTGATGTCATCAGAACCCTCTACCCAGTGATGTCGTCAGAACCCTCTACCCAGTGATGTCATCAGAACCCTCTACCCAGTGATGTCATCAGAACCCTCTACCCAGTGATGTCGTCAGAACCCTCTACCCAGTGATGTCATCAGAACCCTCTACCCAGTGATGTCGTCAGAACCCTCTACCCAGTGATGTCGTCAGAACCCTCTAACCAGTGATGTCGTCAGAACCCTCTAACCAGTGATGTCGTCAGAACCCTCTACCCAGTGATGTCGTCAGAACCCTCTACCCAGTGATGTCATCAGAACCCTGTAACCAGTGAGCTCAAGGTCAAACCAAGGTCACAGGTGGAAAGGGGCAGTGAAAAAAGGAAGGATGTGAGATGAGATTTAATTCTCTTGTTCCCTGGCTATAACAAAGACCCATAAAGCACCTATAGAGAGAGAGAAAGAGAGAGAGAGAGAGACAGAAGGAGGAGAGAGTGAAAGAAGAAGAGTGAGAGAAAGAGGGAGAAGAGAGAGACAAAAACAATAGAAGGAAAGAGAAAGAGAGAGAGAGAGAAGGAGGAGAACACACAAATCCATTAATGGCAGCAGAATCCGAGAGGTGTCTTTGAGATTGCCTGAAGGACCCTTCCTCCACTATGAGTGTCCCAGCTGGTCTCCAGAGTCTGTCTGTCAGCGGACGAGACATAAAAAACAACAACAACAAATCTCATGTCCTGTTTCACCCTCTGACTGGAGATGCTAACGCTAACCAGCTAGTGCTAATTGGGGAGACCCCAGATGACCAGGCCTCCAGCCCGCTACCCCCCCTGGTGGCCCAGAGCGAAGCCCAGGACAAGCTTCTTATCTGGGGCAGGGAGGAGCGATGTCTGGACCATGACATCCAGGAGTTGGAACTGCTAGAGTGTCACGAGATACACACCTTCCATGGAGATGGAGGTGAAGGGGGGGATGGAAAGAGATTAGGAGAAATGGAGGAGGATGATGAAGGAGAGGATTCTAAAAGAGGAGCAGACGAAGGACTGTTGTCGATCTCTTCCAGCTCCACGGCCAGCTGTGTTTCTGTTCACGGGAACGATAACGATAGCAATGGGAGGGACAGAGGGATGGATAGACAAGAAGAGGTAGCGGGAGAGAGAGAGGTGCTCCGTCAGGACCTCAACTACAGCGTCCCTCGATCAGGTAAAGAGACGGGAGGAGGAGGAGGAGGAGGAGGAGGAGGAGGAGAGCAGAACAGCGTGGGTGACAGAGGGAGTCTCTGTGTGTCTGCCGTTTCCACCCTGAGTAGCAGTCTGGACCCTAATGGACATCCATTGACCTCTAACCCCAATCCCACTACCTCAGCCAAGAGAAGGGCTCCCCCTGTTGGCCTGAACTCCACAGCAGCACCACACTCTCAGGACACTCCTAACCTGGGAGAACTACAGGACCCGAGGTCACCTGACCAAGAAGTACATCATCAGCACCAGGAAACATCTAACCTGGAAGTAGAACTGTCGAGGGGTCAAAGTGCGACAGAGGAGGGGTCTAAACTGGATGTTACCACTCAAAGACAGGACGTGAGGTGTTACCAGGGAAACAGCATCTTGTCCTCCTCAGATGGAGGGATAGGACAGAGGAAGAAGGGGGTAGGAGCTCCTCCTCCTCGCAGGCAACAGCTCGTCCGACCTCTCTGTCAGTTGGAACCAGGAAGAGGGAGGAGCTTAGCTGAACCAATCACAAGACGCCGCTCCTCGACCTCTCCCTCCCTGTCTCCAGATGCGGGTCGTAAGGTCGTGGACCCAGGTCACCACGGGGTCGACGGCAGGCAAACACAAGAGACCCTAGAGGTCAAGAGTTCAATGGTCAACTGTAGCAGTTACTCCCACCTTCACTCCCACCCCCATTACCAGCCCAGCTCCAGTCCCGGAGCTCCCCAGCCCAGCCAGGCCAGCCAGTCTGCCCAGAGAGAGGCTCGTTCCCTGGATAGACGTCGGAGTAGCGCAGAACGTACCTCCAGCCTGGAGAGGAGACATCAGGACCAGTCTCAGCTCAGATACCGTAGAACTAACCGCTGTGGGGCTACTGTCACCTCTCAACCACGCTCACACACACCCCCTCGCTCCCCACTCGGAACCCCACAGGGGTCACCACGGAGACAAGATCAACAGCAACAACAGCTGATGTCCCCTTCGAGGATCATTACAGGTTCAGCTCGGTATCCCCAGGGCTATGGTAGCAGTGGACTTAGACCACCTCTCAAATCTAACCTCGCTTCTACAGGGATACCCATACCTCCTCTACACCACCAGGCCCCTAACCCCAGCCCCAGCCCCCCCAAGCCCAAAGGAGTGCGGCCCAAAATCATCACCTATATCCGGAAGGGTCCTCAACTCAAACCCCAGGCTTCAGACGGGCCTTACCAGGTCTCCTCCTTGCCCTCCAGGCTCTCTGCCTATACACATACACACTCCCCTGCCACAAACATGCCTCAGAAGCACTCCTCTAGCCCCAAAACGCACACCAACACACACTCCCGCGGCATAGCGTCCAGAAACACACCCGTCCTGAGTGCCTCCAACCTCCTCTACGACAAATACAGACAAGAGATGCAGAAAAACCGTCTGTTCAACTCTGGTATGATGGGAACAGGGATCCGTGGCTACACACACACTGTCCCCCCGACACACACACAGTCTGGCTCTCACACACACACCCACACACACACTGGAGCCCACACTCACAGCCACACAGCCCCTCCGAAGCTGGGCAGCAAGGCTGAGAGCTTCTATGGACCACTGGTGGACAAGTACCAACCAGCAGAGGTAAGGAGGAAGAGAGGGAGGCAGAGAGGGAGGCAGAGAGGGAGGCAGAGAGGGAGGGAGGGAGGAAGACAGGGAGACAAAGAGAAAAGGATTGTTGTATTGTATTGTGGGTGTGGAGAATGGGATGGTACAGGTATTTGCCTGTAGAGAGGGAGAGATGGGTGCAGAGGATATCTGCCTGGGTGGAGAGTGAGGGTGGAGAGAGGGAGAAAGGGAGAGAGTGAGATGGTCCGGGCCTAAACCACACAACAACATTACACACTATGGAACACAAAGCCTTTACTATCTCATCCTGGAATATACAAGGTCAGAGGTCATCTGCCTTTGGCCTAAAGATCAGGAACCCGGACTTCATCAAAGAAATCGGAAATACATATCTTACAGATATACAGACATTGTCATCCTACAAGAAACATGGTATAGAGGAGATGGACCCACTGGTTGTCCTCTGGGTTACAGAGAGCTGGTAGTCCCATCCACCACACTACCAGGTGGGTGGTATAGAGGAGATGGACCCACTGGTTGTCCTCTAGGTTACAGAGAGCTGGTAGTCCCATCCACCACACTACCAGGTGGGTGGTATAGAGGAGATGGACCCACTGGTTGTCCTCTGGGTTACAGAGAGCTGGGAGTCCCATCCACCAAACTACCAGGTGGGTGGTATAGAGGAGATGGACCCACTGGTTGTCCTCTGGGTTACAGAGAGCTGGGAGTCCCATCCACCACACTACCAGGTGTTAAACATGGTATAGACGAGATGGACCCACTGGTTGTCCTCTGGGTTACAAAGAGCTGGTAGTCCCATCCACCACACTACCAGGTGTTAAACATGGTATAGACGAGATGGACCCACTGGTTGTCCTCTGGGTTACAGAGAGCTGGTAGTCCCATCCACCACACTACCAGGTGGGTGGTATAGAGGAGATGGACCTACTGGTTGTCCTCTAGGTTACAGAGAGCTGGGAGTCCCAGCCACCAAACTACCAGGTGTGAAACAGGGTATAGAGGAGATGGACCCACTGGTTGCCCTCTAGGTTACAGAGAGCTGGTAGTCCCATCCACCACACTACCAGGTGGGTGGTATAGAGGATATGGATCCACTGGTTGCCCTCTAGGTTACAGAGAGCTGGGAGTCCCATCCACCAAACTACCAGGTGTGAAACATGGTATAGAGGAGATGGACCCACTGGTTGCCCTCTAGGTTACAGAGAGCTGGTAGCCCCATCCACCACACTACCAGGTGGGTGGTATAGAGGAGACAGACCCACTGGTTACCCTCTAGGTTACAGAGAGCTGGTAGTCCCATCCACCACACTACCAGGTGGGTGGTATAGAGGAGATGGACCCACTGGTTACCCTCTAGGTTACAGAGAGCTGGTAGCCCCATCCACCACACTACCAGGTGGGTGGTATAGAGGAGACGGACCCACTGGTTACCCTCTAGGTTATAGAGAGCTGGTAGTCCCATCCACCACACTACCAGGTGGGTGGTATAGAGGAGATGGACCCACTGGTTGTCCTCTGGGTTACAGAGAGCTGGTAGTCCCATCCACCAAACTACCAGGTGTGAAACAGGGTATAGAGGATATGGACCCACTGGTTGCCCTCTAGGTTACAGAGAGCTGGTAGTCCCATCCACCACACTACCAGGTGTGAAACATGGTATAGAGGAGATGGACCCACTGGTTACCCTCTAGGTTACAGAGAGGTGGTAGTCCCATCCACCACACTACCAGGTGTTAAACATGGTATACAGGATATGGACCCACTGGTTGTCCTCTGGGTTACAGAGAGCTGGGAGTCCCATCCACCAAACTACCAGGTGGGTGGTATAGAGGAGATGGACCCACTGGTTGTCCTCTAGGTTACAGAGAGCTGGGAGTCCCATCCACCAAACTACCAGGTGTGAAACATGGTATAGAGTAGATGGACCCACTGGTTGCCCTCTAGGTTACAGAGAGCTGGTAGCCCCATCCACCACACTACCAGGTGGGTGGTATAGAGGAGACAGACCCACTGGTTACCCTCTAGGTTACAGAGAGCTGGTAGTCCCATCCACCACACTACCAGGTGGGTGGTATAGAGGAGATGGACCCACTGGTTACCCTCTAGGTTACAGAGAGCTGGTAGCCCCATCCACCACACTACCAGGTGGGTGGTATAGAGGAGACGGACCCACTGGTTACCCTCTAGGTTATAGAGAGCTGGTAGTCCCATCCACCACACTACCAGGTGGGTGGTATAGAGGAGATGGACCCACTGGTTGTCCTCTGGGTTACAGAGAGCTGGTAGTCCCATCCACCAAACTACCAGGTGTGAAACAGGGTATAGAGGATATGGACCCACTGGTTGCCCTCTAGGTTACAGAGAGCTGGTAGTCCCATCCACCACACTACCAGGTGTGAAACATGGTATAGAGGAGATGGACCCACTGGTTACCCTCTAGGTTACAGAGAGCTGGTAGTCCCATCCAACACACTACCAGGTGTTAAACATGGTATACAGGATATGGACCCACTGGTTGTCCTCTGGGTTACAGAGAGCTGGGAGTCCCATCCACCAAACTACCAGGTGGGTGGTATAGAGGAGATGGACCCACTGGTTGCCCTCTAGGTTACAGAGAGCTGGTAGTCCCATCCACCACACTACCAGGTGGGTGGTATAGAGGATATGGATCCACTGGTTGCCCTCTAGGTTACAGAGAGCTGGTAGTCCCATCCACCACACTACCAGGTGGGTGGTATAGAGGAGATGGACCCACTGGTTGTCCTCTGGGTTACAGAGAGCTGGGAGTCCCATCCACCAAACTACCAGGTGTGAAACATGGTATAGAGGAGATGGACCCACTGGTTACCCTCTAGGTTAGAGAGAGCTGGTAGCCCCATCCACCACACTACCAGGTGGGTGGTATAGAGGAGACGGACCCACTGGTTACCCTCTAGGTTATAGAGAGCTGGTAGTCCCATCCACCACACTACCAGGTGGGTGGTATAGAGGAGATGGACCCACTGGTTGTCCTCTGGGTTACAGAGAGCTGGTAGTCCCATCCACCAAACTACCAGGTGTTAAACATGGTATACAGGATATGGACCCACTGGTTGTCCTCTGGGTTACAGAGAGCTGGGAGTCCCATCCACCAAACTACCAGGTGGGTGGTATAGAGGAGATGGACCCACTGGTTGTCCTCTAGGTTACAGAGAGCTGGGAGTCCCAGCCACCAAACTACCAGGTGTGAAACATGGTATAGAGGAGATGGACCCACTGGTTACCCTCTAGGTTACTGAGAGCTGGTAGTCCCATCCACCACACTACCAGGTGTTAAACATGGTATACAGGATATGGACCCACTGGTTGTCCTCTGGGTTACAGAGAGCTGGTAGTTCCATCCACCACACTACCCGGTGGGTGGTATAGAGGAGATGGACCCACTGGTTGTCCTCTAGGTTACAGAGAGCTGGTAGTCCCATCCACCACACTACCAGGTGGGTGGTATAGAGGAGATGGACCCACTGGTTGTCCTCTAGGTTACAGAGAGCTGGTAGTCCCATCCACCACACTACCAGGTGGGTGGTATAGAGGAGATGGACCCACTGGTTGTCCTCTAGGTTACAGAGAGCTGGTAGTCCCATCCACCACACTACCAGGTGGGTGGTATAGAGGAGATGGACCCACTGGTTGTCCTCTGGGTTACAGAGAGCTGGTAGTTCCATCCACCACACTACCAGGTGGGTGGTACAGAGGAGATGGACCCACTGGTTGTCCTCTAGGTTACAGAGAGCTGGTAGTCCCATCCACCACACTACCAGGTGGGTGGTATAGAGGAGATGGACCCACTGGTTGTCCTCTAGGTTACAGAGAGCTGGTAGTCCCATCCACCACACTACCAGGTGGGTGGTATAGAGGAGATGGACCCACTGGTTGTCCTCTAGGTTACAGAGAGCTGGTAGTCCCATCCACCACACTACCAGGTGGGTGGTATAGAGGAGATGGACCCACTGGTTGTCCTCTGGGTTACAGAGAGCTGGTAGTTCCATCCACCACACTACCAGGTGGGTGGTATAGAGGAGATGGACCCACTGGTTGTCCTCTAGGTTACAGAGAGCTGGGAGTCCCAGCCACCAAACTACCAGGTGTGAAACAGGGTATAGAGGAGATGGACCCACTGGTTGCCCTCTGGTTTACAGAGAGCTGGGAGTCCCATCCACCAAACTACCAGGTGGGTGGTATAGAGGAGATGGACCCACTGGTTGTCCTCTAGGTTACAGAGAGCTGGGAGTCCCAGCCACCAAACTACCAGGTGTGAAACAGGGTATAGAGGAGATGGACCCACTGGTTGCCCTCTAGGTTACAGAGAGCTGGTAGTCCCATCCACCACACTACCAGGTGGGTGGTATAGAGGATATGGATCCACTGGTTGCCCTCTAGGTTACAGAGAGCTGGTAGTCCCATCCACCACACTACCAGGTGGGTGGTATAGAGGAGATGGACCCACTGGTTGTCATCTGGGTTACAGAGAGCTGGGAGTCCCATCCACCAAACTACCAGGTGTGAAACATGGTATAGAGGAGATGGACCCACTGGTTGCCCTCTAGGTTACAGAGAGCTGGTAGCCCCATCCACCACACTACCAGGTGGGTGGTATAGAGGAGACAGACCCACTGGTTACCCTCTAGGTTACAGAGAGCTTGTAGTCCCATCCACCACACTACCAGGTGGGTGGTATAGAGGAGATGGACCCACTGGTTACCCTCTAGGTTACAGAGAGCTGGTAGCCCCATCCACCACACTACCAGGTGGGTGGTATAGAGGAGACGGACCCACTGGTTACCCTCTAGGTTATAGAGAGCTGGTAGTCCCATCCACCACACTACCAGGTGGGTGGTATAGAGGAGATGGACCCACTGGTTGTCCTCTGGGTTACAGAGAGCTGGTAGTCCCATCCACCAAACTACCAGGTGTGAAACAGGGTATAGAGGATATGGACCCACTGGTTGCCCTCTAGGTTACAGAGAGCTGGTAGTCCCATCCACCACACTACCAGGTGTGAAACATGGTATAGAGGAGATGGACCCACTGGTTACCCTCTAGGTTACAGAGAGCTGGTAGTCCCATCCACCACACTACCAGGTGTTAAACATGGTATACAGGATATGGACCCACTGGTTGTCCTCTGGGTTACAGAGAGCTGGTAGTCCCATCCACCACACTACCAGGTGGGTGGTATAGAGGAGATGGACCCACTGGTTGTCCTCTAGGTTACAGAGAGCTGGTAGTCCCATCCACCACACTACCAGGTGGGTGGTATAGAGGAGATGGACCCACTGGTTGTCCTCTAGGTTACAGAGAGCTGGTAGTCCCATCCACCAAACTACCAGGTGTGAAACAGGGTATAGAGGATATGGACCCACTGGTTGCCCTCTAGGTTACAGAGAGCTGATAGTCCCATCCACCACACTACCTGGTGGGTGGTATAGAGGAGATGGACCCACTGGTTGCCCTCTAGGTTACAGAGAGCTGGTAGTCCCATCCACCAAACTACTAGGTGTGAAACAGGGTATAGAGGATATGGACCCACTGGTTGCCCTCTAGGTTACAGAGAGCTGGTAGTCCCATCCACCAAACTACTAGGTGTGAAACAGGGTATAGAGGATATGGACCCACTGGTTGTCCTCTAGGTTACAGAGAGCTGGTAGTCCCATCCACCACACTACCAGGTGGGTGGTATAGAGGAGATGGACCCACTGGTTGTCCTCTAGGTTACAGAGAGCTGGTAGTCCCGTCCACCACACTACCAGGTGGGTTGTATAGAGGAGATGGACCCACTGGTTGTCCTCCAGGTTACAGAGAGCTGGTAGTCCCATCCACCACACTACCAGGTGGGTGGTATAGAGGAGATGGACCCACTGGTTGTCCTCTGGGTTACAGAGAGCTGGTAGTTCCATCCACCACACTACCAGGTGGGTGGTATAGAGGAGATGGACCCACTGGTTGTCCTCTAGGTTACAGAGAGCTGGTAGTCCCATCCACCACACTACCAGGTGGGTGGTATAGAGGAGATGGACCCACTGGTTGTCCTCTGGGTTACAGAGAGCTGGTAGTCCCATCCACCACACTACCAGGTGGGTGGTATAGAGGATATGGATCCATTGGTTGCCCTCTAGGTTACAGAGAGCTGGTAGTCCCATCCACCACACTACCAGGTGGGTGGTATAGAGGAGATGGACCCACGGGTTGTCCTCTGGGTTACAGAGAGCTGGTAGTCCCATCCACCAAACTACCAGGTGTGAAACAGGGAAGGGGCTCAGCTTGTATGCTAATTTGGTATAGAGCAGACCTAACACACTCTATTAAATTAGTCAAAACAGGAACATTTTACATCTGGCTAGAAATTAATAAGGAAATTATCTCAACAGATGCTACCTATATTCCCCCATTGATTTATTATTATTATTTTATTTAACCCTTTATTTAACTAGGCAAGTCAGTTAATTAAAGAACAAAATCGTATTTACAATGACGGCCTACCAAAAGGCAAAAGGCTTCCTGTGGGGACCTGGGGTTATAAATAAATAAATACATACAATATAAATATAAATATAGGACAAAACACATCACAACAAGAGAGACACCACAACACTACATAAAGAGAGACCTAGGACAACAACACAGCATGGCAGCAACACATGACAACACAGCATGGTAGCAGCACAACATGACAACAACATGGTAACAACACAACATGGTAGCAGCACAAAACATGGTACACACATTATTGGGCACAGACAACAGCACAAAGGGCAAGAAGGTAGAAACAACAATACATCACACAAAGCAACCACAACTGTCAGTAAGAGTGTCCATGATTGAGTCTTAGAATCCCCATACTTTAACGATGACAGCTTTTCCATCCTAGAGGGGGAGATCAATCATTTCTAGGCCCAGGGACATGTACTAGTCTGTGGCGACCTAAATACCACAGCTGGACATGAACCTGACACCCTCAGCACACAGGAGGACAAACAACATTCCCTCCCAAATATGCCCCCCTAGACACAACTATGACAAAACAACCAACAGAAACGGGTCACAACTCCTGTCGCACGCTGGGTCTGTACATAGTCAATGGTAGGCTTCGAGGGGACTCCTATGGTAGGTACACCTATAGCTCATCTCTTGGCAGTAGTACTGTAGACTACTTTATCACTGACCTCAACCCAGAGTCTCTCAGAGCGTTCACAGTCAGTCCACTGACACACGTCAAAGCCAAAGGAACTGCACAATATTAAGAAATGCTATAGATGGAAGTACTGTAGAAATCCACCAAAAAAATCACTTAGGCAACAACAAATTCAATCCCTTCTAAACAACCTCCTGGACAAAACGTTTCATTGTAAGAGTGAAGGTGTAAACTTGGCAGTAGAAAACCTAAACAGTATATTTTAAATAAATACTTAACACATTGGAAATAATTAAAAGAAAGAATTAACATAAAAACAGAGCAAACTAGAATGCTATTTGGCCCTTAACAGAGAGTACACAGTGGCAGAATACCTGACCACTGTGACTGACCCTTAACAGAGAGTACACAGCGGCAGAATACCTGACCACTGTGACTGACCCTTAACAGAGAGTACACAGCGGCAGAATACCTGACCACTGTGACTGACCCAAACTTAAGGAAAGCTTTGACTATGTACAGACTCAGTGAGCATAGCCTTGCTATTGAGAAAGGCCGCCGTAGGCAGACCTGGCTCTCAAGAGAAGACAGGCTATGTGCTCACTGCCCACAAAATGAGGTGGAAACTGAGCTGCACTTCCTAACCTCCTGCCCAATGTATGACCATATTAGAGACACATTTTTTTTAAATTATAAAACATATTTTTGCTTTGTCATTATGGGGTATTGAGTGTAGTTTAATGTGTGAAAAAAAAACTATTTAATCAAGTTTAGAATAAGGCTGTAATGTAACATAATGTGGAAAAAGTCAAGGGGTTCGAATACTTTCAGAATGCATTGTAATTGATGGAGATGGGGGAGCTAGTGGGTCTGGACAGGGTGAAGTGGTTGATGGAGATGGGGGTGTGAGCTAGTGGGTCTGGACAGGGATGATGTAGTTGATGTTTGTATGTCTATGTTTTGTATTGTCTATAAAAAATAAAATAAAATTGTAAATAAAAGAAAGAAAGAATGCAGTGCACAGCTTTTGACCAGAGCCCATATATGGAATGGTTTTAGAAGCACTGATTACCAATGCGCCTTTGTGTTTCTGTTGTGATAAAGAATTGATGAAGAAATATAGAACACCCTAACCCTTAAAACAGCCTTTGTCCTTGTGGGGGCCTGGGAGATGACCCCACCAGGGAGAATCTTCCTTGTTTTACCATCATTGTGGGGATATCTGGTACCCATGAGGGGAGTAACACAAGCCTCCACCCACACACACACACTAAAATACACAAAACCGTGGAATGTAATTTTCTGACGTTTGGATGAAACTTAACTTGGAAAAAAATAAAATAATTGCTCTCTACTCTTCATAGCAGTTCGATGTAGTTTAACATTTCTTGAAGTTGTCTGCAATATGTTAATCTACAGTGCCAGTCAAAAGCACACACCTACTTATTCCAGGGTTTTTCTTTATTTTATACTATCTTCTACATTATAGAATACTAGTGAAGAAATCAAATTGATGTACTAACCAAAATCATCATGAATCATGTAGTAACCAAAAAAAGTGTTAAACAAATCAAAATCTTCAAAGTAGCTTTGCCTTGATGACAGCTTTATGTATGTTTATAGACTAATGAGTACCTGTATATGATTGTGGGACAGGAGCACCAAGTCATCTGTCAACTGCGGTTTAATAATCTCCCCATAATCTCTTGTGGACAGACGCGCGTAACATAAATGGTAGTAGCATGTGTCAACAGACTGTGGGATGCAACAACTAAAGAGGAACTTTGTTCTGGTACACTGCATGGCTTGTCTGTCCACTGTATTCCAGTTTGTGCCAAGTCTTCATAAGCGACAATAAGAAACTACAGTGGAGACAGGGGACAACCTTGTCGGGTTCCACTGCATGATTCGTCATCCTGTTGTTTTGGGTCGTATTTTTCTGTGTTGAGAAGAGATTGGAACCAGGAACGAAAAGCTCTCTTTGAAAATGACGATGGGCCAAATGTGCCCCTCAACTCAAAAAGATGCTAAAACCTGCAAAATTGTGATTTGTCCAAAGTACCGGAACTACTGCTGCTCGTTATCTCCCATTGTATCATGACAGATCTACAGTACCATAGTCTGTCCACAAGAGATTATATTGTTACAGATTTTGTGCACAACATTTTTTTTTTGGGGGGGGGGGGTGTAATTAAATAAACACACTTACACAAAAAACACTTTTCTTTTTATTTCATTTAAAAAATATATTTTATTTTATTTTGAATGTTATTTGAAAACACTAGCATATGTTCTGGGAATGTTCCCGGTTTGCTGGGAGTGCACTAAATAGGGAGTAGGCCATTTGGCACTCATGCTAAAAGGTCTCCTCCACAGGAGCCCTATGCATAATTTAACATCCTCTTCAGAGGTTTCTGAAATGAACATTTACTGTGGTTTACTGTATCCTAACTCACCACAACTGGAAATGGCTTAACTTCCATTTCATTCTCACTTTTCAGATGAGTAGAAATACGGGCAGCCTTGGTCGCGAGGACCCCTCAGGCCCCAGGATGGCAACCCAGGCGGCTCAAGCCGGCGGCACTGGCAGTCTGCTCCGCTCTGGCATAGGGCTGCGCCCGCAACTGGGTCTGGGAGCTGTTGCACGGGCAACCCCGGGGTCTGTCGTTTTCACAGCAACCAAGAACCAGATGATGGTTCAGGGTCAGAGGACAGCATTGGGATTCAGTCAACCAGTGCAGCCCGTCAGCCCAGCGACCAATCAGAATGGACAGGACAACACAGGTGAGAGGAGAAACGATTAAGCTTACAGTGTTAGAGTTTGCAAAGAACATGTTACTTAGTAACAATTTCAGTTCCAACGATTTCAATGAACATTCCAAAAAATGTTACAGTGAAACATCAAACAACACATTTTAGCGGCAATAATCACATTTTAAATTACTTTGCTAGTCGTACTAAAGGTAACTGCCAAAATAAAGGAAACACCAACATAAAGTGTCTCAATAGGTTGTGGGCCACCGCGAGAACGGCTTCAATGATCCTCGGCATAGATTCTAGAAGTGTCTGGAACTCTATTGGAGGAGTGCGACGCCATTCTTCCACCATCGAAATTCAACCATTTTGTGTTTTGTTTATGGTGGTGGAAAACGCTGTCTCAGGCGCCGCTCCAGAACCTCCCATAAGAGTTCAGTTGGGTTGAGATCCGGTGACTGAGACGGCCATATGGTGAAACATCAGCAAGTTGAGCAGTCTTCATCACTGAAGCCCCTGCCAAACGTGCCCCAACAATCACTCCTCTTTTCAAAACCACTGAGATCTCTTCTTCTAGCCATGGTAGACTATATAATGGGCAACCGGGCCTGGCCAGCATATTTATACATGACCCTAAAGCATGATGGGATGTTAATTCCATCGCTGCTTTCAATATTCTTATTTACTCAAGTGTTTCCATTCTTTTGGCCGTTACCTGTATCTTTGTCAATTCTAAACTAAATTATAGCACAGCCATGGTAGCCAACAATGGGCAACTGGGCCTGGCCAGTGTTGTGACGTGACTATCATTAATGTGATGACTGCTATTTATCAAATTATTACCACCTACGTTCAATTATTACTTGATTAAATTAATCATGTAACAATTAACTCATTAGGAATTTGGGGCACCACGGGAACAGTTGTTTACCGAGTTACTGTCTCCCGACTTAAACTCTAGAGATTATCTAAATATCGCATTACATCAATAACAGTCAATTATTAATTATTACCTCATCAGTCTCATTCTGAACATTGCATAATTATTGGATATCTGCATGAACCTGAAGTGATGAGTCAGCAATAAACAAATTGGCTTAATTATTTATTTACTAACTAACTAAATCCTCACACACAGAATTTGCAAACACACACAGGATATGGTATTGATTACATACATAATACAATGAAAACAGGTCCCTAGTGGACTAACAAAAGCATGACCGTTTGGTTACGCAATGGAAAGGGAGGGCCTACTAAGAGAGGGAGAGACAAAGAGTCAATGCAATATATATTTACGCGTAGATGTCTTTCTCTCGCCTCTCTGTTGAAACCACTCGATCCATCTATGTGGTTCGATGTAAGTCTCTGGTTGTCCACCAGAGGGTACAATGTCTTTCTTAGTTGTAGGCTTCTTTTGTTCTGGAGTGTTCGTTAGCATAGATACTTCAGATGTACCACGCGGTGTTCAGATGGATCTATCTTGCCTCTCGTCTTTGGTCAAATGTTCTAGACTACTTTACATGCACAGCTGCACACGGTGCATGTTTTGGTCTGGTTTACAAAGTTTCTCACCATTTCAACGTGTGGACCACGGCCTCACGTTCTCCGTTCTCCATGGTTGGTTATTCAGCTAGGACCACTTTACACGTCGACAGCAACCCGGCATGTTTTGGTCTAATGTAAATTTCGTTAGCAAGTCCTTTTAAACACTCTGGCATTAGGGGCATTCCATCATGCCTACACAATGTCTGTGCTCATGTGGGCATGGTTACTGACTGGGCCCAAGTTTATATGAAAAGCCAATATCTCATTTAGAAGGCTAAAATCACATTTTTATCTTTTCAGAAATATTGTCATACTTAATCATATATTTTATACAACATTTAGATGCAAACCTGACAACTAGAATGTATACACCCTCAGAGATACAGTTATTTTATACCCTCCTTAATGACGTCACAAAATAACACACTTTGACATGATTGTTCTTTAAAATCCCCACATTCTTTATGTTAGAAATATTGTTTCATTATCCACTTTTGGATGTTGGAGTTTTGGCGGCAAAGTCTCTCTGTGTAACAAAGGATTGTCAGCCTTCCATTTCTGCAGAGCCAATGGGAGAGTTTCCGCAAGGTATTTAAGTCATAAAACAGGCACACTCCCCCCTATCCTCTCCTGTGGGAGGAGGAACCAGGAACCACATGATAGGGACCAGGAACCACATGATGGGGACCAGGAACCACATGATGGGGACCAGGAACCACATGATGGGGACCAGGAACCCTGGTGGAGAAGCACCTGCATACTTAATACTTAACTTATGCATACACCTGCATAAATCCCTAATTTACTCAAGTGTTTCCTTTATTTCGGTATTTACCTGTACATGTAATAGAAAGCTCACATGGCAAAATGACTATTGTTTGTTTAGACCCCAAACAGACACTATCTTCTCAGACTGTTAGCTAACGTTAGCTGCACCACTGTACGTTAGCTGCAATACCTTCTCAGACTGTTAGCTAATGTTAGCGAACTACTGTACGTTAGCTGCAATACCTTCTCAGACTGTTAGCTAACGTTAGCTGCACTACTGTACGTTAGCAAACTACTGTATTTTAGCTGCACTACCTTCTCAGACTGTTAGCTAACGTTAGCGAACTACTGTACGTTAACTGCACTACCTTTTCAGACTGTGAGCTAACGTTAGCAAACTACTGTACGTTAGCAAACTACTGTATGTTAGCTGCACTACCTTCTCAGACTGTTAGCTAATGTTAGCGAACTACTGTACGTTAACTGCACTACCTTTTCAGACTGTGAGCTAACGTTAGCAAACTACTGTACGTTAGCAAACTACTGTATGTTAGCTGCACTACCTTCTCAGACTGTTAGCTAATGTTAGCGAACTACTGTACGTTAACTGCACTACCTTTTCAGACTGTGAGCTAACGTTAGCAAACTACTGTACGTTAGCAAACTACTGTATGTTAGCTGCACTACCTTCTCAGACTGTTAGCTACTGTTAGCGAACTACTGTACATTAGCTGCAATACCTTCTAAGACTGTTAGCTAACGTTAGCGAACTACTGTACGTTAGCTGCAATACCTTCTCAGACTTTTAGCTAACGTTAGCAAACTACTGGAATGGGATGGGAGAGTGTGGTTTTACTATGCAAGGTTGTAGACAGATTCAATGTGCGGGCGGCAGGTAGCCTAGTGGTTAGAGTGGAGGGGCCTTCAGGTAGCCTAGTGGTTAGAGTGGAGGGGCGGCAGGTAGCCTAGTGTTTAGAGTGGAGGGGCGGCAGGTAGCCTAGTGGTTAGAGTGGAGGGGCGGCAGGTAGCCTAGTGGTTAGAGTGGAGGGGCCTTCAGGTAGCCTAGTGGTTAGAGTGGAGGGGCCTTCAGGTAGCCTAGTGGTTAGAGTGGAGGGGCGGCAGGTAGCCTAGTGGTTAGAGTGGAGGGGCGGCAGGGTAGCCTAGTGGTTAGAGTGGAGGGGCGGCAGGTAGCCTAGTGGTTAGAGTGGAGGGGCGGCAGGTAGCCTAGTGGTCAGAGTGGAGGGGTGGCAGGTAGCCTAGTGGTTAGAGTGGAGGGGCGGCAGGTAGCCTAGTGGTTAGAGCAGGTAGCCTAGTGGTTAGAGAGGAGGGGCGGCAGGTAGCCTAGTGGTTAGAGTGGAGGGGCGGCAGGGTAGCCTAGTGGTTAGAGAGGAGGGGTGGCAGGTAGCCTAGTGGTTAGAGTGTAGGGGCGGCAGGTAGCCTAGTGGTTAGAGTGGATGGGTGGCAGGGTAGCCTAGTGGTTAGAGTGGAGGGGCGGCAGGTAGCCTAGTGGTTAGAGTGGAGGGGTGGCAGGGTAGCCTAGTGGTTAGAGTGGAGGGGCGGCAGGTAGCCTAGTGGTTAGAGTGGAGGGGTGGCAGGGTAGCCTAGTGGTTAGAGTGGAGGGGTGGCAGGTACCCTAGTGGTTAGAGTGGAGGGGTGGCAGGTACCCTAGTGGTTAGAGTGGAGGGACGGCAGGTTAGCCTAGTGGTTAGAGTGGAGGGGTGGCAGGTAGTCTAGTGGTTAGAGCGTTGTACTCGTAACCGAAAAGTTGCAAGTTCAAATCCCTGAGCTGACAAAGTAAAAAAAAAAAAATGTTGTTCTGCCCCCTGAACAAGGCAGTTAACCCCACTGTTCCCTGGTAGGCCATCATTGTAAATAAGAATTTGTTCTTAACTGACTTGACTAGTTTAAATAAAGGTAAACAAATAAATAATGTTCTGTAGTGTATTCTGTGGGAGGTCCTTCCCACTATCTCTCTCCTCTTCCTTTTCCTTCCCTTCTCTCCTCTTTCTCTCCTTCCCTTCTCTCCTAGTTCAATTGGACTGAGATGAAAGCAGCTCATTATTATGGAGTCTAACATTAATTTTGCATTGATCACCAGTCAGTGTGTTGATCGGATAGTCAGGCAACAAGACCTGCTCTAGAAAGGTGGGGAGAGAGAGAGAGAAAGAGAGAGATTATATGTTGTTGTATCTAGTGCTGGCACAGCTTTTCCAATGCCCATTAGCTGTATCTGTGATTGAATAGATAAACTCAATGTATCTATTCAGTGTGTGTGTGTGTGTGTGTGTGTGTGTGTGTGTGTGTGTGTGTGTGGAGCAGCCCTTCAAGGAGATTCTAACACACACAGTATACGTAATGGGTTCTTGAGGGAGAGAAGAGAGAGAGCATACATTTTACACATGCCACTATCCATATGCCACACACACACACACACACACACACACACAAACACATACACACACACACACACACACACACACACACACACACAGTAAAACAAAAATATTAGTGATCCAAAAAAGGTCCAGTTCCCAGAAACAACTTCGGCCTGGGGTCCGCTCACCAACCAACGTCCATGTTATCATGTGGCTGGTTCCTAATCCTCTCTCTCTCTCTCTCTCTCTGTCTCTCTCTCTCTCTCTCTCTCTCTCTCTCTCTCTCTCTCAATTCAATTCAATTCAATTCAAGGGCTTTATAGCCATGGGAAACGTGTTAACATTGCCAAAGCAAGTTAGGTAGATAATATATAAAGTGAATATATAAAGTGAAAAACAATAAAAATTAACAGTAAACATTACACATACAGAAGTTTCAAAACAATAAAGACATTACAAATGTCATATTATATATATACAGTGTTTTAACAATGTACAATTGGATGGATTTCTCTCTCTGTCTCTCTCTCTCTCTCTCTCTCTCAATTCAATTCAATTCAAGGGCTTTATTGGCATGGGAAACATGTGTTAACATTGCCAAAGCAAGTGAGGTAGACAACATACAAAGTGAAAAACAACAAAAATTAACAGTAAACATTACACATACAGAGGTTTCAAAACAGTAAAGACATTACAAATGTCATATTATATATATATATATACAGTGTTTTAACAATGTACAAATGGTTAAAGGACACAAGATAAAATAAATAAGCATAAATATGGGTTGTATTTACAATGGTGTGTGTTCTTCACTGGTTGCCCTTTTCTCGTGGCAACAGGTCACAAATCTTGCTGCTGTGATGGCACACTGTGGAATTTCACCCAGTAGATATGGGAGTTTTTCAAATTTGGATTTGTTTTCGAATTCTTTGTGGATCTGTGTAATCTGAGGGAAATATGTCTCTCTAATATGGTCATACATTGGGCAGGAGGTTAGGAAGTGCAGCTCAGTTTCCACCTCATTTTGTGGGCAGTGAGCACATAGCCTGTCTTCTCTTGAGAGCCATGTCTGCCTACGGCGGCCTTTCTCAATAGCAAGGCTATGCTCACTGAGTCTGTACATAGTCAAAGCTTTCCTTAATTTTGGGTCAGTCACAGTGGTCAGGTATTCTGCCGCTGTGTACTCTCTGTTTAGGGCCAAATAGCATTCTAGTTTGCTCTGTTTTTTTGTTAATTCTTTCCAATGTGTCAAGTAATTATCTTTTTGTTTTCTCATGATTTGGTTGGGTCTAATTGTGCTGTTGTCCTGGGGCTCTGTAGGGTGTGTTTGTGTTTGTGAACAGAGCCCCAGGACCAGCTTGCTTAGGGGACTCTTCTCCAGGTTCATCTCTCTGTAGGTGATGGCTTTGTTATGGAAGGTTTGTGAATCACTTCCTTTTAGGTGGTTGTAGAATTTAACGGCTCTTTTCTGGATTTTGATAATTAGTGGGTATCGGCCTAATTCTGCTCTGCATGCATTATTTGGTGTTCTACGTTGTACACGGAGGATATTTTTGCAGAATTCTGCGTGCAGAGTCTCAATTTGGTGTTTGTCCCATTTTGTGAGGTCTTGGTTGGTGAGCGGACCCCAGACCTCACAACCATAAAGGGCAATGGGCTCTATGACTGATTCAAGTATTTTTAGCCAAATCCTAATTGGTATGTTGAAATTTATGTTTCTTTTGATGGCATAGAATGCCCTTCTTGCCTTGTCTCTCAGATCGTTCACAGCTTTGTGGAAGTTACCTGTGGCGCTGATGTTTAGGCCAAGGTATGTATAGTTTTTTGTGTGCTCTAGGGCAACAGTGTCTAGATTGAATTTGTATTTGTGGTCCTGGTGACTGGACCTTTTTTGGAACACCATTATTTTGGTCTTACTGAGATTTACTGTCAGGGCCCAGGTCTGACAGAATCTGTGCATAAGATCTAGGTGCTGCTGTAGGCCCTCCTTGGTTGGTGACAGAAGCACCAGATCATCGGCAAACAGCAGACATTTGACTTCGGATTCTAGCAGGGGGAGGCCGGGTGCTGCAGACTTTTCTAGTGCCCGCGCCAATTCGTTGATATATATGTTGAAGAGGGTGGGGCTTAAGCTGCATCCCTGTCTAACCCCACGACCCTGTGTGAAGAAATGTGTGTGTTTTTTGCCAATTTTAACCGCACACTTGTTGTTTGTGTACATGGATTTTATAATGTCGTATGTTTTACCCCCAACACCACTTTCCATCAGTTTGTATAGCAGACCCTCATGCCAGATTGAGTCGAATGCTTTTTTGTAATCAACAAAGCATGAGAAGACTTTGCCTTTGTTTTGGTTTGTTTGGTTGTCAATTAGGGTGTGCAGGGTGAATACATGGTCTGTTGTACGGTAATTTGGTAAAAAGCCAATTTGACATTTGCTCAGTACATTGTTTTCATTGAGGAAATGTACGAGTCTGCTGTTAATAATAATGCAGAGGATTTTCCCAAGGTTACTGTTGACACATATTCCACGGTAGTTATTGGGGTCAAATTTGTCTCCACTTTTGTGGATTGGGGTGATCAGTCCTTGGTTCCAAATATTGGGGAAGATGCCAGAGCTAAGTATGATGTTAAAGAGTTTTAGTATAGCCAATTGGAATTTGTTGTCTGTATATTTGATCATTTCATTGAGGATACCATCAACACCACAGGCCTTTTTGGGTTGGAGGGTTTTTATTTTGTCCTGTAACTCATTCAATGTAATTGGATAATCCAGTGGGTTCTGGTAGTCTTTAATAGATGATTCTAAGATCTGTATTTGATCATGTATATGTTTTTGCTCTTTATTCTTTGTTATAGAGCCAAAAAGATTGGAGAAGTGGTTTACCCATACATCTCCATTTTGGATAGATAATTCTTCTTGTTGTTGTTTGTTTAGTGTTTTCCAATTTTCCCAGAAGTGGTTAGAGTCTATGGATTCTTCAATTGCATTGAGCTGATTTCTGACATGCTGTTCCTTCTTTTTCCGTAGTGTATTTCTGTATTGTTTTAGTGATTCACCATAGTGAAGGCGTAGACTCAGGTTTTCCGGGTCTCTATGTTTTTGGTTGGACAGGTTTCTCAATTTCTTTGTTAGATTTTTGCATTCTTCATCAAACCATTTGTCATTATTGTTAATTTTCTTCGGTTTTCTATTTGAGATTTTTAGATTTGATAGGGAAGCTGAGAGGTCAAATATACTGTTAAGATTTTCTACTGCCAAGTTTACACCTTCACTATTACAGCGGAACGTTTTACCCAGGAAATTGTCTCTCTCTCTCTCTCTCTCTATGTCTCTCTCTGTCTCTCTATGTCTCTCTCTCTCTCTTTCTCAATTCATTTCAGTTCAAATCAATTCAATTTGCTTTCTTAACATGATTTAACAATGTACATATATTGCCAAAGCTTACTTTGGATATTTACAATATGAAAATAATAAGAATCAAAACGGGACAACAGTAACAACAATAACCAAGGGTCAAAATAACCATACATTAAACAATAAAAATAAGCATACAGTAGAGGACATGTGCAGGTTGATTGGTCTGTCAGACACTGTCCCTCAACTTATAGCAGGCAGCAATGTAGTGCGCTGCCAACCCACAGCTCTCTGCGTCCTCCCCCAACAGGACGGGCAGCCTACTCTCATCAGAGAGGTCTTTAAAACCTTGAATGAGGGTTTCAAATTTGGGGAAATGACACTCTCTAATTGTTTTATATTTTTTACATTTTGTCAGGAAATGCAGTCTCAGTCTACAGGGAGCCAGGTTCTGCTGTTGTACAGTGGTTGCACAGCCTTTCCTCTACAGGGAGCCAGGTTCTGCTGTTGTGCAGTGGTTGCACAGCCTTTCCTCTACAGGGAGCCAGGTTTTCCTGTGTCTACCCTTCTCAATGGCAAGGCTGTGCTCACTGAGCCTGTACTTTGTCAAGGTTTTTCAAAAGGTTTTGATCAGTAACCATGGTTAAATAGTTTTCCAGATAGAACTGCATTTTGCTTTGTGCTTGTGTTTCCCAATAAGCAATGTAGTTTTGTTTTGACTGTGTTGTAATTTGTTTTATTCTGATTGATTTGATATTCTGGTCCTGAGGCTTCAGTGTGTTAGAACAGTAGAACAGTACAACAGGTTTGTGAACTCAGCCCCAGGACCAGCTGGATGGATTTCTCTCTCTCTCTCTCTCTCTCTCTCTCTGTCTCTCTCTCTCTGTCTCTGTCTCTCTCTCTCTCTCTCTCTCTCTCTCTCTCTCTCTCTCTCTGTCTCTCTCTCACTCTCTTTGTCTCTCTCTCTCTCTCTCTCTCTCTCTCTCACTCTCTTTGTCTCTCTCTCTCTCTCTCTCTCTCTCACTCTCTCTACCTCTCTCTCTCTCTAGTATACAGTAGTGTTATCATGTGGCTGGGTTACTGTAAATATACAGTTCCTTCAGAAAGTATTCTCACCCCTTTACTTTTCTGTATTTTGTTGTGAGTCAATGAAATGTCTTGAGTCAATCAGTATTTGACTCCTTTGTTATGGTAAGCCTAAATAAGTTCAGGAGTAAACATTTGCTTAACAAGTCACATAATAAGTTGCATGGACTCACTCTGTGTGTAATTATAGTGTTTAACATGATTTTCTAATGACTACCTCATCTCTATACTCCACACGTACAATTATCTTGTCACACCCTGATCTGTTTCACCTGTCTTTGTGCTTGTCTCCACCCCCCTCCAGGTGTCGCCCATCTTCCCCATTATCCCCTGTGTATTTATACCTGTGTTCTCTGTTTGTCTGTTGCCAGTTCGTTTTGTTTCATCAAGCTGACCAACGTTTTCCCCCGTGCTTCTGGCTTTCTCTAGTGTTTTCTGTTTTACCTATTATTTTTCTCCTACATTTTCGTGGTTGGTTGTTACAGTCTTGTCTCATCGCTGCAACTCCTGTACGGACTCGGGAGAGGCGAAGGTCGAGAGCCGTGTGTCCTCCGAAACACAACCCAACCAAGCCGCACTGCTTCTTGACACAACGCCCACTTTACCCAGAAGCCAGTCACACCAGTGTGTCGGAGGAAATACTGTGCACTTGGCGACCGTTATCAGCGTGCACCGCGCCCGGCCCGCCACAGGTGTTGCTAGTGCGCGGTGGGACAATCCTGCCTGCCAAACCCTTCCCTAATGCAGACGACAATGGGCCAATTGTGCGTCGCCCCATGGGTCTCCCGGTCGTGGGCGACTGCGATAGAGCCTGGACTCGAACCCAGAATCTCTAGTGGCACAGCTAACACTGCGTTGCAGTGCCTTAGACCACTGCGCCACTCGGAGGCCCGGTTTTCCTGGTTTTGACCATTCTGCCTGCCCTGACCCTGAGCCTGCCTGCCGTTCTGTACCTTGTCACACCACCCTGGATTACTGACCTCTGACCTGCCATTTGCCTGCCCCCCTGTTTTTGTAATACACTTTTGTTACTTCACAACTGTCTTCATCTGCATCTTCTCCTGAGCCTTGACACATCTGTAATGTCACTCAGTCGAGCAGTGAATTTTAAATCACAGTGTCATCAAACGGAAACGGAAGGCTTCATCAGCACGTCACACACACACACCACTAGGCAATAAGCTGGAGGCAGTACGCATTTGAAAAACATTAACATTAGTGGTTTAATACTATAAGACATGTCTTTGCTTCACAGATCAAATTTGGTCAATTTGATCACCTTTCTTTTCAACACAGACATTTTAATCTCCGTAAATAAATATGACCTTTTGACGCTGGTGTTTTTCACTAATTGCATTATGGAACGTGTGTGTGTGTGTGTGTGTGTGTGTGTGTGTGTGTGTGTGCACACCCAAGCCCTGAGCCCTGCCTTCACACACTGTATCATATACAGGTACAGTCATATACAGGACATGCATTACATTACATATGCTGTTTGTTGTGTGTATGTCTTTCCATGGCTTTGCACCCACAGCAGACTAGGCCCAGGTCCAGACAGGGGGCTCGAGTACAGCTGGTGGCTCAGCAAAAGGACCTGGATCCTGGGTAGAAGGAGGAAGGAAGGAGTGGCTGAGCTCCAGACCTCACAATCTGGCAGTGAGGCTCTCTCCTCCTTCCCTTTGGCCCATCGTTGGAGGCTATGCTGGCAAGCACACTGAAGCTCTCATTCTGTCCCCTCCCTCTCTCTCCCATATCTCTCTCCTTCCCTCCCCCCTCTCTCTCCCTTTGGAGCATGGTTGGAGGCTGGCATGCATACTGAAGCTTTCTCTCTATCCCCTCCCTCCCTCCCTCCCTCCCTCCCTCCCTCCCTCCCTCCCTCCCTCTGACCCATGGTTAGAGTCTAGGCTGGCATGCATACTGAAGCTACAGTGTTTATTTGATAACAGCTCAGTGAACAGAAGTGGCCTGTCATTTGTTAACAGTTCAGTGTGTTATTATTTTGCGGTAGAATAGGGTAATATAGTATAATAGTAGTATAGGGTTAATATAGTTTATAGTACTATAGGGTTAATATAGTATAATAGTAGTATAGGGTTAATATAGTATAATAGTAGTATAGGGTTATAGTTAATATAGTATAATAGTAGTATAGGGTTAATATAGTATAATAGTACTATAGGGTTAATATAGTATAATAGTAGTATAGGGTTAATATAGTATAATAGTAGTATAGGGTTAATATAGTATAATAGTAGTATAGGGTTAGGGTTAATATAGTATAATAGTAGTATAGGGTTAATATAGTATAATAGTAGTATAGGGTTAATATAGTATTATAGTAGTATAGGGTTAATATAGTATAATAGTAGTATAGGCTTAGGGTTAATATAGTATAATAGTAGTATAGGGTTTATATAGTAACTCCCTAAGTTTGCCCCTCACTCACTCCCTCTCTCTCCATCTTTCTCTAAGTCGGCCCCTCGCACTCTATCTCTCTATTTCTCTATTTCTCCCTAACTCTGTCCCTCGCTCTCTCTGTCTCTGTCTCTCCCTAACTCTGCCCCTCGCTCTCTCTGTCTCTCCCTAACTCTGTCCCTCAGTCTCTCTGTCTCTCCCTAACTCTGCCCCTCTCTGTCTCTGTCTCTCCCTAACTCTGTCCCTCGCTCTCTCTGTCTCTCCCTAACTCTGCCCCTCGCTCTCTCTGTCTCTCCCTAACTCTGTCCCTCTCTGTCTCTGTCTCTCCCTAACTCTGTCCCTCGCTCTCTCTGTCTCTGTCTCTCCCTAACTCTGCCCCTCGCTCTCTCTGTCTCTCCCTAACTCTGTCCCTCAGTCTCTCTGTCTCTCCCTAACTCTGCCCCTCACTCTCTCTGTCTTTATCTCTCCTTAACTCTGCCTCTCGCTCTCTCTCTCTCCCTAACTCTGTCCCTCGCTCTCTCTGTCTCTCCCTAACTCTGCCCCTCGCTCTCTCTGTCTCTCCCTAACTCTGCCCCTCGCTCTCTCTGTCTCTCCCTAACTCTGTCCCTCTCTCTCTCTGTCTCTCCCTAACTCTGCCCCTCGCTCTCTCTGTCTCTCCCTAACTCTGCCCCTCGCTCTCTCTGTCTCTCCCTAACTCTGCCCCTCGCTCTCTCTGTCTCTCCCTAACTCTGTCCCTCAGTCTCTCTGTCTCTCCCTAACTCTGCCCCTCTCTCTCTCTGTCTCTCCCTAACTCTGCCCCTCGCTCTCTCTGTCTCTCCCTAACTCTGAAACAAGAAACACGAACAGTTCACCGACATGAAACAGATACAGAAACAGTAAGGAACCAAAGGCAGGGACATAAATAGGACAGGTAATCAAGGAGGTGATGGAGTCCAGGTGAGTGTCAGTAAGAGCTGGTGCGAGTGACGATGGTGACAGGTGTGTGTAATAATCAGCTGTCTAGTGACCTAGAGAGGGAGAATACATGACAAATATAGCAAAGGTTGTAAAGCCATAACACCTACGTTTTTCCAGCAGCAGACCATGATCGATAATGTCAAAAGCCGCACTGAAGTTTAACAAAACAGCTCCCACAATCTATCATCAATTTCTCTCAGCCATTCATCAGTTATTTGTGTAAGTGCTGTGCTTGTTGAATGTCCTTCCCTATAAGAATGCTGAAAATATGTTGTTTGCAGTAAAAATTGTATTATATCTTGTCGAACACAAATTTTCCCCAAAAGTCTACTATTAGAATTTTCCATCCAAGTTATCAGACCCTGGTGGTTTGTTGATAGATAACAAAAAAATAATCACCTCTTCCACAGTGTCTAGATATCATTTATATTTGTATTTATATTTGTGGTTCTGGCAACTGGACCTTTTTTGTAAAACCATTATTTGTGTCTTACTGAGATTTACTGATCTGGCAGAATCTGTGCAGAAGATCTAGGTGATGCTGTTGGCCCTAATTGGTTGGGGACAGAAGTACCAGATCATCAGAAAACAGTAGACATTTGACTTCAGGTTCTAGTAGGCCAGGTGTTGCGGAATGTTCCAATTCCCTTGCCAATTTGTTGACAGTGAGCTCCAAAACTATTGGGACACATGTTTTGTTTTTTTGGCTCTGCACTATTGATTTGAAATGATACAATGCCTGTAACGGGTGTCGTCGTCGGATGAGGAGGAATTGGACCAAAGCGCAGCGTGGTAAGTGTTCAGGACTTTTATTGAACTGACCACTGAAACAAAATAACAATAAACGAAACCGAAACAGTCCTGTCAGGTGCAGAACACTAAACAGAAAACAACTACCCACCAAACATAGGTGGGAAAAAGTTCCCAATCAGAGACAATGATAGTCAGCTGTACCTGATTAGGAACCATACCCGGCCAAAACAAAGAAATAAAAACATAGAAAAAAGAACATAGAAAGCCCAAATCACACCCTGACCAAACCAAAATAGAGACATAAAAAGCTCTACGGTCAGGGCGTGACAGTTCCCCCTTCCAAAGGTGCGGACTCCGGCCGCAAAACCTGAACCTATAGGGGAGAGTCTGGGTGGGCATTTCTCCATGATGGCGGCTCTGGTGAGGGATGTAGACCCCCCTCCACCTCTGGCTTGGCCCACTTAGGTGGTACCTCTAGAGCGGGGACCCTCGTAGCGGGCCCCGGACTGGGCACCCTCGTTGACGGCCCTGGACTGGAGGGCGCCTCTGGAGGCTCCGGACTGGAGGGCACTTTGGAAGGCTGGAGGGCGCCTCGGAAGGCTCCGGACTGGAGGGCGACTCTGGAGGCTCCGGACTGGAGGGCGACTCGGAAGGCTCCGGACTGGAGGGCGTCTCTGGAGGCTCTGGACTGGAGGTCGACTCTGGAGGGAGGAGACGCAGAGACAGCCTGGTGCGTGGGGCTGCCACAGGGCCCACAGGAGGCCTGGTGCGTAGAGGAGGCACAGGATGAACCGGGCAGTGGGGGAGCACTGGAGCTCTGGTGCGCAGCCTTGGCACCACTCCTCCAGCCTGAATGCCTACTTTAGCTCGGCCCCTCCAGAGTGCAGGCACAGTTCGATCTGGGCTGTGGGGGAGCACTGGCGATCTGGTGCTTACCACTCGCACCTCTCCACCCGCAGAGACACAGTGCGTAGAGCCTGCGCAGGATACCCTGGGCCGAAACGGCGCACCGGAGACCAAGCGCGCTGAGCTGCCACAATCCGCCCTGGCTGGATGCCCACTCTCGCATGGCACTTGCAGAGGGCTGGCATATAGGGCACCGGGCTATGAGAGCGCCCTGGAGACACCGTGCGCTTTACTGCATAACATGGTGCCTGACCACGCAGCCTCCGGTAAGCACTGGGAGTTGGCTCAGGTCTATAGCCTGACTACGCCAATCTCCCAGTGTGCTCGTGCTTCGCTCACTTGCCTCATATTGCCGCCTCTCAGCTGTAGCTGCCTCCAGTTCCTTCTTCGGGCGGCGATATTCCCCAGCGTAAACATAAAAAGCTCTAAATTCAGGGCGTGACAATGCCTATGAGGATAAAGTGCAGACTGTCAGCTTTAATTTGACCAAAAGTATTCGGACAAATTCCCTTATATGCATATTAAAAAGTGGTAAAAGTTTAGTATTTGGTCCCATATTCATAGCACACATTGATCAGGATTGTGACTCTACACATTTGTTGGATGCATTTGCTGTTTGTTTTGGTTGTGTTTCAGATTAGAACCCAGTGGGTTGTGGTAGTCCACTAGTTGATTCTAAGATTTGTGTTTGATCAAGATTGGAGAAGTGGTTTATCCATACATTTTCATTAACATCTCCATTTTGGACAGATAACTCCGAGCAGTTGCCGTACCAGGCAGTGATGCAACCAGTCAGGATGCTCTCGATGGTGCAGCTGTAGAATCTTTTGAGGATCTCAGGACCCATGCCAAATCTTTTTAGTTTCCTGAGGGGGAATAGGCTTTGTCGTGTCCTCTTCACGACTGTCTTGGTGTGTTTGGACCATTCTAGTTTGTTGTTGATGTGGACCCCAAGGAAATTGAAGCTCTCAACCTGATCCACTACAGCCCTGTCGATGAGAATGGGGGCGTGCTCGGTCCTCCTTTTCCTGTCGTCCACAATCATCTCCTTCTTCATGTTGTTGTTTGTTTAGTGTCCAATTTCCCATAATTTTATCATATTTGTATTTGTGTTTAACCTTTATTTAACAAGACACTCAGTTAAGAACAGTTTTTAAGAACAAATTATTATTTAAATATAGTTGATTCTAAGATTTGTATTTGATCATGTATACAGTATGTTTTTGCTGTTTATTCTTTGTTATAGGGTCAAAAAGATTGGAGAAGTGGTTTATCCACACATCTCCGTGTTAGATGGATAACTATTCGTGTTGTTGTTTGTTTAGTGTTTTCCGATTTTCCAATTTTCCCAGAATCAAATCAAAGTTCATTAGTCACGTGCGCTGAATACAACAGGTGTTTTTACAGTGAAATGCTTACTTACAGGCTCTAACTAATAGTGCAAAAAAAGGTATTAGGTGAACAATAGGTAGGTAAAGAAATAAAACAACAGTAAAAAGACAGGCTATATACAGTAGAGAGGCTATATACAGTAGAGAGGTTATAACAGTAGAGAGGCTATATACAGTAGAGAGGCTATATACAGTAGAGATGCTATAAAAGTAGAGAGGCTACATACAGACACCGGTTAGTCAGGCTGATTGAGGTAGTATGTACATGTAGATATGGTTAAAGTGACTATGCATATATGATGAACAGAGAGTAGCAGTAGCGTAAAAGAGGGGTTGGTGGGTGGTGGGTGGTGGGTGAGACACAATGCAGATAGCCAATGTGCGGGAGCACTGGTTGGTCGACCCAATTGAGGTAGTATGTACATGAATGTATAGTTAAAGTGACTATGCAGATATGATAAACAGAGAGTAGCAGCAGTGTAAAAAGAGGGGTAGCCATTTGATTACCTGTTCAGGAGTTTTATGGCTTGGGGGAAAAAACTGTTGACAAGCCTTTTTGTCCTAGACTTGGCACTCCGGTACCGCTTGCCATGCAGTAGCAGAGAGAACAGTTTATGACTGGTGTGGCTTGGGTCTTTGACAATTTTTAGGGCCTTCCCCTGACTCCGCCTGGTGTAGAGGTCCTGGATGGCAGGCAGCTTAGCCCCAGTGATGTATTGGGTCGTACGCACTACCCTCTGTAGTGCCTTGTGGTCAGAGGCCGAGCAGTTGCCGTACCAGGCAGTGATGCAACCAGTCAGGATGCTCTCGATGGTGCAGCTGTAGAATCTTTTGAGGATCTCAGGACCCATGCCAAATCTTTTTAGTTTCCTGAGGGGAATAGGCTTTGTCGTGTCCTCTTCACGACTGTCTTGGTGTGTTTGGACCATTCTAGTTTGTTGTTGATGTGGACCCCAAGGAACTTGAAGCTCTCAACCTGCTCCACAGCAGCCCCGTCGATGAGAATGGGGGCGTGCTCGGTCCTCCTTTTCCTGTTGTCCACAATAATCTCCTTAGTCTTGGTTACGTTGAGGGATAGGTTGTTATTCTGGCACCACCCGGCCAGGTCTCTGACTTCCTCCCTTTAAGCTGTCTCGTCGTTGTCGGGGATCAGGCCTACCACTGTTGTGTCGTCTGCAAACGTAATGATGGTGTTGGAGTCGCGCCTGGCCATGCAGTCGTAGGTGAACAGGTAGTACAGGAGGGGACTGACCACGCACCCCTTGGGAGCTCCAGTGTTGAGGATCAGCGTGGCAGATCTGTTTGCTACCTACCCTCAACACCTGGGGGCGGCCTGTCAGGAAGTCGAGGATCCAGAAGTTGTTAGATTCTATATATTATTCAATTAGATTGAGCTGATTTCTGACGTGCTGTTCCTTCTTTTCCCGTAGTGTATTTCTCTATTGTTTTAGTGATTCACCATAGTGAAGGCTCAGGTTTTCTGGTTGGATCGGTTTCTTAGATTTTTGCATTCTTCATCAAACAATTTGTCATTGTTGTTCATTTTCTTAGGTCGTCTGCTTGACGTTTTTCGATTTGACAGAGAAGCTGTGAGCTCAAATATGTTTAGATTTACTACTGCCAAGTGTACACCTTCATTATTACATTTTGTCCAGGAAGTTGTCTAAAAGGGATTGAATTTGTTTTGGCCTCATTGTTTGTTGGTAGATTTCTACACTACTTTCCTTCCATCTAAAGCATTTCTTAATATTATCCAGTTCCTTTGGCTTTGATGGCTCATTGAGTATTGCTCTGTTCAAAATAGACTGTGATTTTGATGTGATCTGATAGGGGTGTCAAATCAAAATCAAATCAAATTTTATTTGTCATTTGCACCAGTGATATGCTTACTTAAAAGCCCCAGTGGACTGACTGTGAACGCTCTGAGAGACTCTGGGTTGAGGTCAGTGATAAAGTACAACTGTCAAGAGATGAGGTGTAGGTGTACCTACCATAGGAGACCCCTCCAAGCCTACCATTGACAAACAATTTTTCATTTAACTAGGCAAGTCAGTTAAGAACAAATTCTTATTCACAATGACGGCTTACCGGGGAACAGTGAGGTTAACTGCCTTGTTCAGGGGCAGAATGTCAAATTTTTTACCATATAAGCTTGGGGATTTGATCCAGCAACCTTTTAGTTACTGGTCCAATGCTCTAACCACTAAGGTGAGAGCTGCAGGAGTTGTGACCCGTTTTTTGTTGGTTGTTTCGTCATAGTTGTGCCTAGGGGCATATGGGGGAGGGAATGATGTCACCTCCAGGTAGGTGTTTTGTCCCCTGTGTGCTGAGGGTGTCTGGTTCTTGTCCAGTTCTGGCATTTCGGTCGCCACAGACTAGTACGTGTCCCTGGGCCTGGAAACGAGAAGCGGCCTGATCTGTGGGGGCGTACAGGTGCAGGTAAAAGTATTCATCCCCCTTGGCGTTTTTCCTATTTTGTTGCATTACAACCTGTAATTTAAATTGATTTTTTGGGGGATTTCATGTAATGGACAAACACAAAATAGTCCAAATTAGTGAAGTGAAATAAATAAATAATAATTAACAGAAAAGTGGTGTGTATTATATGTATTCACTCCCTTTGCTATGAAGCCCCAAAATAAGATCTGGTGCAACCAATTACCTTCAGAAGTCACATAATTAGTTAAATAAAGTCCACCTGTGTGCAATCTAACTGTCACACAATCTGTCACATGATCTCAATATATATACACCTGTTCTGAAAGGCCCCAGAGTCTACAACACCACTAAGCAAGGGGCAACACCACTAAGCAAGGGGCACCATGAAGACCAAGGAGCTCTCCAAACAGGTCAGGGACAAAGTTGTGGAGAAGTACAGATCACGGTTGGGTTATAAAAAAATATCAGAAACTTTGAACATCCCATGGAGCACCATTAAATCCATTATATAAAAAATGGCACCACAACAAACCTGCCAAGAGAGGGCCACCCAACAAAACTCACAGACCAGGCAAGGAGGGCATTAATCAGAGAGGCAACAAAGAGACTAAAGATAACCCTGAAGGAGCTGCAAAGCTCCACAGTGAGATTAGAGTGTCTGTACATAGGATCACTTTAAGTCGTACACTCCACAGAGCTGGGATTTACGGAAGAGTGGCCAGAGAAAAGCCATTGCTTAAAGAACAAAATAAGCAAACACGTATGGTGTTTTCCAAAAGGCATGTGGGAGACTCCCCAAACATATGGAAGAAGGTACTCTGGTCAGATGAGAATCAAATGTAGCTTTTTGGCCATCAAGGAAAATGCAATGTCTGGCGCAAACCCAACACCTTTCATCACCCCGAGAACACCATCCCCACAGTAAAGCATGGGGGTGGCAGCATCATGCTGTGGGGTTGTTTTTCATTGGCAGGGACTGGGAAACTGGTCAGAATTAAAGCAATGATGGATGGCGCTAAATACAGGGAAATTCTTGAGGGAAACCTCTTTCAGTCTTCCAGAGATTTGAGACTGGGACGGAGGTTCACCTTCCAGGAGGACAATGATCCTAAGCCTACTGCTAAAGCTACACTCGAGTTGTTTAAGGGGAAACATTTAAATGTATTGGAATGGCCTAGTCAAAGCCCAGATCTCAATCCAATTGAGAATCTGTGGTATGACTCAAAGATTGCTGTACACCAGCTGAACCCATCCAACTTGAAGGAGCTGGAGCAGTTTTGCCTTGAAGAATGGACAACAATCCCAGTGGCTAGATGTGCCAAGCTTATAGAGACATACCCCAAGAGACTTGCAGCTGTAATTGCTGCAAAAAGGTGGCTCTACAGAGTATTGACTTTTGGGGGGGTGAATAGTTGTGCACGCTCAAGTTTTCAATTTTTTTGGTCTTATTTCTTGTTTGTTTCACAATAAAGAATATTTTGCATCTTCAAAGTGGTAGGCATGTTGTGTAAATCAAATGATACAAACCCCCCAAAAAGCTATTTTAATTCCAGGTTGTAAGGCAACAAAATAGGAGAAATGCCAAGGGGGGTGAATACTTTCACAAGCTACTGTATATAGGGTGTGGCCAGGGTTTGTTTGTGGGGGGGGGCGGGGGGGGGGTTGACTGGTTGGGGTGGGGGTGGGGATGGTGATGCTGTGGTCTGGGTGTAAGTCCTCTTGGCTTGGATCCTCCGGGTGCAGGTCCCCTCGATGAAGGTCTGGGAGGGTCTTGCAGGTCTGGGCGGGGCGATCATCGCTCTGTTGCTCCTGTGCTGAGGGTGCGGTTGAGTCTGATTTATTTTCAAGAGTCCAGGTTGGCACTGTCGCTTTGTAGAGGTTTACCTGGTCGTAGAGGGTAGACATTGGTCATTGGTCACATTGGTCACGGGAAATGCTTGCCGCTCTACGGATGCATGGTGAAATTATTTTCGTGGTAATGGGTTGGGGAATGACTTCCTTCTTATTTCCCTCAGACAGGATGAGAAGGAGAGAAGGAGGAAGGGTGCAAGGGACATGTAGCTTTAGTAAGTCAGAAAACGTTGCCCACAATTTTATTAACAAAGCCCCTGATGCAGAACTGGAGACAGATGGAGGGAGTTAGGGAGGGAGGGAGGGATGGTTGAGTGGATGTGGGGGTGTATTTTATGAGGGGATCATTTGGCATGTGAGTTCCTTTCTCTCCTTCCATCTCCATCCTCCCTCTCACCCTCTCTCTCTAATTCTCTCTCTTTGCCTCACTCTCTCGCTCTCCCTCTATCGCTCTCTCTCTCTCTCCCTCTCCCTATATCTCTCTATCTCTCTCTCTCTTTTCACTCTCTATTTTCACTCTCTCTCTCTGTCTCTCGCTCTCTCTCTCCCTCTCTCTCTCTCCCTCTCCCTCTCTCTCTCTCCCTCTCCCTTTATCTCCCTCTCTCTCCCTCTATCTCGCTCTCTTTCCCCCTCTCCCTATATCTCTCTCCCTCTCTCTCTATCTCCCTCTCCCTCTCCCTATATCTCTCTCTCCCTCTCTCTCTATCTCCCTATATCTCTCCCTCTCCCTATATCTCTCTCTCCCTCTATCTCCCTCTATCTCTCTCTCTCTCTGTTTGAGTGCTGTTATTACAGTACAGTGCATTGAAGCACACAGCTATGCCTAATGGAGAAGTGCACACACACACACACACACACACACACACACACACACACACACACACACACACACACACACACACACACACACACACACACACACACACACACACACACACACACACACACACACACACACACGCGCGCACACAGAGAGAGAGAGAGAGAGAGACCAGAGGGCTGTCTGTCTTATCTCTGTGGCCAGAATTAGTGGCTCTAGCTGGGAGGGGGGGGGGGGCTTGTACATTCACCCAGCAGCTTAGAGAAAGGCAGAAGAGAGTGAGAGAGAGAGAGAGAGAGAAAATGAGCTACAGGACAAAATAAAATGATCAATGATCAAATTATCAAATATACAGACAACAAATTCCAATTGGCTATACTAAAACTCTTTAACATCATCCTTAGCTCTGGCATCTTCCCCAATATTTGGAACCAAGGACTGATCACCCCAATCCACAAAAGTGGAGACAAATTCAACCCCAACAACTACCGTGGGATATGCGTCAACAGTAGCCTTGGGGAAATCCTCTGCATTATCATTAACAGCAGACTTGTACATTTCCTCAATGAAAACAATGTACTGAGCAAATGTCAAATTTGCTTTTTACCAAATTACCGTACAACAGACCATGTATTCACCCTGCACACCCTAATTGACAAACAAACAAACCAAAACAAAGGCAAAGTCTTCTCATGCTTTGTTGATTTCAAAAAAGCCTTCGACTCAATCTGGCATGAGGGTCTGCTATACAAATTGATGGAAAGTGGTGTTGGGGGAAAAACATACGACATTATAAAATCCATGTACACAAACAACAAGTGTGCGGTTAAAATTGGCAAAAAACACAGACATTTCTTCCCACAGGGTCGTGGGGTGAGACAGGGATCCAGCTTAAGCCCCACCCTCTTCAACATATATATCAACGAATTGGCGCGTGCACTAGAAAAGTCTGCAGCACCCGGCCTCACCCTACTAGAATCCGAAGTCAAATGTCTACTGTTTGCTGATGATCTGGTGCTTCTGTCACCAACCAAGGAGGGCCTACAGCAGCACCTAGATCTTCTGCACAGATTCTGCCAGACCTGGGCCCTGACAGTAAATCTCAGTAAGACCAAAATAATGGTGTTCCAAAAAAGGTCCAGTCGCCAGGACCACAAATACAAATTCCATCTAGACACCGTTGCTCTAGAGCACACAACGAACTATACATACCTTGGCCTAAACATCAGCGCCACAGGTAACTTCCACAAAGCTGTGAACGATCTGAGAGACAAGGCAAGAAGGGCATTCTATGCCATCAAAAGGAACATAAAATTCAACATACCAATTAGGATCTGGCTAAAAATATTTGAATCAGTCATAGAAACCATTGCTCTTTATGGTTGTGAGGTCTGGGGTCCGCTCACCAACCAAGACTTCACAAAATGGGACAAACACCAAATTGAGACTCTGCATGCAGAATTCTGCAAAAATATCCTCCGTGTACAACGTAGAACACCAAATAATGCATGCAGAGCAGAATTAGGCCGATACCCACTAATTATCAAAATCCAGAAAAGAGCCATTCAATTCTACAACCACCTAAAAGGAATCGATTCCCAAACCTTCCATAACAAAGCCATCAGCTACAGAGAGATGAACCTGGAGAAGAGTCCCCTAAGCAAGCTGGTCCTGGGGCTCTGTTCACAAACACAAACAAACCCCACAGAGCCCCAGGACAGCAGCACATTTAGACCCAATCAAATCATGAGAAAAAAAAAAGATAATTATTTGACACATTGGAAATAATTAACAAAACAACAGAGAAAACTAGAATGCTATTTGGCCCTAAACAGAGAGTACACAGCGGCAGAATACCTGTCCACTGTGACTGACCCAAACTTAAGGAAAGCTTTGACCATGTACAGACTCAGTGAGCATAGCCTTGCTATTGAGAAAGGCCGCCGTAGGCAGACATGGCTCTCAAGAGAAGACAGGCTATGTGCACACTGCCCACAAAATGAGGGGGGAACTAAGCTGCACTTCCTAACCTCCTGTCCAATGTATGACCATATTAGAGAGACATATTTCCCTCAGATTACACAGACACACAAAGAATTTGAAAACAAATCCAATTTTGATAAACTCCCATATCTATTGGGTGAAATACCACAGTGTGCCATCACAGCAGCAATATTTGTGACCTGTTGCCACGAGAAAAGGGCAACCAGTGAACAACAAACACCATTGTAAATACAACCCATATTTACTCTAATTTATTTTATCTTGTGTCCTTTAACTATTTGTACATCGTTACAACACTGTATATATACGTAAAATAACATGTGTAATGTCTTTATTGTTTTGAAACTTCTGTATGTGTAATGTTTACTGTTAATTTTTATTGTTTATTTCACTATTGTATATTATCTACCTCACTTGCTTTGGCAATGTTAACACATGTTTCCCATGCCAATAAAGCCCCTTGAATTGAATCGAATTGAATTATCACTCTCAAATCTCTGAAATCAAATCTCAATACTTTATTTTTCCATACTCCTCTCTTTTTCCTTTTCCCACTCCTTGTAGTCCTCATCTTATATCTTCCCTTGTCTCCTGTTTCCACTGGAAGACTGAGTCAGCTTGGTTCCACTTCAATGTTGATTAGAGAATCTTGACTCGGGCAGAGACACACTGTCAGCCTGCCACCACTGTAGAGAACCTAACAGACAACCCAGTATCTATATAAACCACTACTGTAGAGACCCTAACAGACAACCCAGTATCTATATAAACCACTACTGTAGAGAACCTAACAGACAACCCAGTATCTATATAAACCACTACTGTAGAGACCCTAACAGACAACCCAGTATCTATATAACTGAGTTTGGTTGAGCTTCCCACTTGCTGCTGTTGAAGAACACTTGATTCATTAAATGTGATTTGTTTCCCACAAGATGGACAGTTTTCCCCTTCTCTACTCTCTCTAGGTGACCAGCAAAGACCGTCACCCACCCCAGCTCCGTCCCAGACCCCCAGAACTCTGCTCCCCAGCCAGTCAGCGCTGCGTGCTCCTGGGTTCAGCTCTGTGTGTCTCCCCCCTGGAGCTCCTGGAGCTGGACGTCTGGCTGCGTTCGGGTTCATACGGAGCTCCAGTGTCTCATCTGTGTCCTCTCTCCACTCTGTTGAGAGCTCCCCGTCAGACCCCTGTCGACGTGAGTACCTCATCTATGTATCTATCTATCTATCTATCTATCTATCCTGACAGCACACAGTCTGACCCCTGTCTATGTGAGTAAATCTCTGTATCTACATTTAAGTCATTTAACAGACTCTCTTATCCAGAGAGACTTACAGTAGTGAGTCATTTAGCAGACTCTCTTATCCAGAGAGACTGGCAGTAGTGTCATTTAACAGACTATCTTATCCAGAGAGACTTACAGTACAATCCTTTCTGAGTCACACAGGATATCTCTCTCCATCATTCCATCTCTCTATCATTCCATCTCTCTAATCATTCCATCTCTTTATCATTCCATCTCTCTATCCTTTCTGAGTCACACAGGATATCTCTCGCTATCATTCCATCTGTCTATCCTTTCTGAGTCACACAGGATATCTCTCGCTATCATTCCATCTCTCTATCCTTTCTGAGTCACACAGGATATCTCTCTATCATTCCATCTCTCTATCCTTTCTGAGTCACACAGGATATCTCTCTATCATTCCATCTCTCTATCCTTTCTGAGTCACACAGGATATCTGTCTATCATTCCATCTCTCTATCCTTTCCAGTTACAGTGTAATTATTGTACTATAACAGGCAAATCCTTTCTGTCTTTCTATCCCGCTGTTTCTTTCTCTTCACATTCTCTCTCTCCATGTGTAATGTGATGTATTGAGTGTGTGCTTAAACAGGTAGTCACTGTACCTCTTGACAGTAAATCCTCTTAACAGGTAGTCACGGTACCTCTTGATAGTAAATCCTCTTAACAGGTAGTCACGGTACCTCTTGACAGTAAATCCTCTTAACAGGTAGTCACTGTGCCTCTTGACAGTAAATCCTCTTAACAGGTAGTCACTGTGCCTCTTGATTGACAGTAAATCCTCTTAACAGGTAGTCACGGTACCTCTTGACAGTAAATCCTCTTAACAGGTAGTCACGGTACCTCTTGACAGTAAATCCTCTTAACAGGTAGTCACGGTACCTCTTGACAGTAAATCCTCTTAACAGGTAGTCACTGTGCCTCTTGACAGTAAATCCTCTTAACAGGTAGTCACTGTGCCTCTTGACACTAAATCCTCTTAACAGGTAGTCACTGTGCCTCTTGACAGTAAATCCTCTTAACAGGTAGTCACTGTGCCTCTTGACAGTAAATCCTCTTAACAGGTAGTCACTGTGCCTCTTGATTGACAGTAAATCCTCTTAACAGGTAGTCACGGTACCTCTTGACAGTAAATCCTCTTAACAGGTAGTCACGGTACCTCTTAACAGTAAATCCTCTTAACAGGTAGTCACTGTGCCTCTTGACAGTAAATCCTCTTAACAGGTAGTCACTGTGCCTCTTGACAGTAAACCCTCTTAACAGGTAGTCACGGTACCTCTTGATAGTAAATCCTCTTAACAGGTAGTCACGGTACCTCTTGACAGTAAATCCTCTTAACAGGTAGTCACTGTGCCTCTTGATTGACAGTAAATCCTCTTAACAGGTAGTCACGGTACCTCTTGACAGTAAATCCTCTTAACAGGTAGTCACGGTACCTCTTGACAGTAAATCCTCTTAACAGGTAGTCACGGTACCTCTTGACAGTAAATCCTCTTAACAGGTAGTCACTGTGCCTCTTGACAGTAAATCCTCTTAACAGGTAGTCACTGTGCCTCTTGACATTAAATCCTCTTAACAGGTAGTCACTGTGCCTCTTGACAGTAAATCCTCTTAACAGGTAGTCACTGTGCCTCTTGACATTAAATCCTCTTAACAGGTAGTCACTGTGCCTCTTGACAGTAAACCCTCTTAACAGGTAGTCACGGTACCTCTTGATAGTAAATCCTCTTAACAGGTAGTCACGGTACCTCTTGACAGTAAATCCTCTTAACAGGTAGTCACTGTGCCTCTTGACAGTAAATCCTCTTAACAGGTAGTCACTGTGCCTCTTGATTGACAGTAAATCCTCTTAACAGGTAGTCACGGTACCTCTTGACAGTAAATCCTCTTAACAGGTAGTCACGGTACCTCTTAACAGTAAATCCTCTTAACAGGTAGTCACTGTGCCTCTTGACAGTAAATCCTCTTAACAGGTAGTCACTGTGCCTCTTGACAGTAAACCCTCTTAACAGGTAGTCACGGTACCTCTTGATAGTAAATCCTCTTAACAGGTAGTCACGGTACCTCTTGACAGTAAATCCTCTTAACAGGTAGTCACGGTACCTCTTGACAGTAAATCCTCTTAACAGGTAGCCACGGTACCTCTTGACAGTAAATCCTCTTAACAGGTAGTCACGGTACCTCTTGACAGTAAATCCTCTTAACAGGTAGTCACGGTACCTCTTGACAGTAAATCCTCTTAACAGGTAGTCACGGTACCTCTTGACAGTAAATCCTCTTAACAGGTAGTCACGGTACCTCTTGACAGTAAATCCTCTTAACAGTCATTAACACTGTGGCGGCAGAGAGTTAATCAAATGGTCTGACTGCACAGAGGTGATTGGGAAGAAGGGTCACAACAGGGGACCAGCGTGTGTGTGTGTGTGTGTGTGTGTGTGTGTGTGTGTGTGTGTGTGTGTGTGTGTGTGTGTGTGTGTGTGTGTGTGTGTGTGTGTGTGTGTGTGTGTGTGTGTGTGTGTGTGTGTGTGTGTGTGTGTGTTGGGGGAAAGGGGGTGCACCTGAGCTCCGTTAGCCACGGCTAGTTAATCAAATCTTCCTCTTCCTGCTCAAGTTTTGTTTGCCTTCTCAAACAGCTACAACTGTAGACTCAGTCACACATCAAGGCGTGGGGTTGAGTGCGTGTGGTTGCTCCTAGACATTTCCAATTCACAATAACAGCACTTACAGTTGACGAACTGACTTGTTTGGAAAGGTGGCATCCTGTGACGGTGCCACGTTGAAAGTCACCGAGCTCTTCAGTAAGGACCATTCTACTGACAATGTTTGTCTATGGAGATTGCATGGCTGTGTGCTCGATTTTATACACCTGTCCTCAACGGGTGTGGCTGAAATAGCCGAATCCACTAATTTGAAGGGGTGTCCACATACTTTTGTATATATAGTGTATTTTTTTGTTCAGTTTAACAAGTACCGGGAAACAATAGATCACAAAAAAACAACTAATTGGGAAACCTGGTATTCATAGCTGACTTTGAAAGTAATGATTAATTATTATATTATATTATATATATATTATAATTAATTAAGCTATTTAGCTTTTAAAAATCATATCCAACAGTAATATCTAGAAATCCAGGGATTTGAAAAAAGTGTCATTGTATGCTGTCCATTCATGTTTTGGATCACTCCACAGCCTCCTGGGAGGATCTAGATCAATCCATCAAATCACACGTATGTATTTATCACATGTCCTAGGGCTCAGATCCTCAGAGTGAGAGACAGACAGACAGACAGACAGACAGACAGACAGACAGACAGACAGACAGACAGAAAAAGAAAAAAAAGAGAGAATTAGAGAGAGAATTAGAGAGAGAATTAGAGAGAGAATTAGAGAGAGAATTAGAGAGAGAGAATTAGAGAGAGAGAATTAGACAGAGAATTAGAGAGAGAATTAGAGACATAATTAGAGAGAGAGAATTAGAGAGAGATAATTAGAGAGAGAATTAGAGAGAGAATTAGAGAGAGAATTAGAGAGAGAATTAGAGAGAGAATTAGAGAGAGAGAATTAGAGAGAGAATTAGAGAGAGAGAATTAGAGAGAGAGAATTAGAGAGAGAGAATTAGAGAGAGAATTAGAGAGAGAGAATTAGAGAGAGAGAATTAGAGAGAGAGAATTAGAGAGAGAATTAGAGAGAGAGAATTAGAGAGAGAATTAGAGAGAGAGAATTAGAGAGAGAGAATTAGAGAGAGAATTAGAGAGAGAATTAGAGAGAGAGAATTAGAGAGAAAGAATTAGAGAGAGATAATTAGAGAGAGAGAATTAGAGAGAGAGAATTAGAGAGAGCATTAGAGAGAGAGAATTAGAGCCTCCACATTGACTCTGTACCGTAACACCCTGTATATAGCCTCCACATTGACTCTGTACCGTAACACCCTGTATATAGCCTCCACATTGACTCTGTACCTGTACCCCCCTGTATATAGCCTCCACATTGACTCTGTACCGGTACCCCTGTATATAGTCTCCACATTGACTCTGTACCATAACACCCGGTATATAGCCTCCACATTGACTCTGTACCGGTACCCCCTGTATATAGTCTCCACATTGACTCTGTACCAGTACCCCCTGTATATAGCCTCCACATTGACTCTGTACCGGTACCCCCCTGTACATAGCCTCCACATTAACTCTGTACCGGTACCCCCTGTATATAGCCTCCACATTGACTCTGTACTGGTACCCCCTGTATATAGCCTCCACATTGACTCTGTACTGGTACCCCCTGTATATAGCCTCCACATTGACTCTGTACTGGTACCCCCTGTATATAGCCTCCACATTGACTCTGTACCGGTACCCCCTGAATATAACCTCCACATTGACTCTGTACCGTAACACCCTGTATATAGCCTCCACATTGACTCTGTACCGTAACACCCTGTATATAGCCTCCACATTGACTCTGTACCGTAACACCCTGTATATAGCCTCCACATTGACTTTGTACCGGTACCCCCTGTACATAGCCTCCACATTGACTCTGTACCGTAACACCCTGTATATAGTCTCCACATTGACTCTGTACCGTAACACCCTGTATATAGCCTCCACATTGACTCTGTACCGTAACACCCTGTGTATAGCCTCCACATTGACTCTGTACCGTAACACCCTGTATATAGCCTCCACATTGACTCTGTACCGTAACACCCTGAATATAACCTCCACATTGACTCTGTACCGTAACACCCTGTGTATAGCCTCCACATTGACTCTGTACCGTAACACCCTGTGTATAGCCTCCACATTGACTCTGTACCGTAACACCCTGTGTATAGCCTCCACATTGACTCTGTACCGTAACACCCTGTATATAGCCTCCACATTGACTCTGTACCGTAACACCCTGTATATAGCCTCCACATTGACTCTGTACCGTAACACCCTGTGTATAGCCTCCACATTGACTCTGTACCGTAACACCCTGTGTATAGCCTCCACATTGACTCTGTACCGTAACACCCTGTGTATAGCCTCCACATTGACTCTGTACCGTAACACCCTGTGTATAGCCTCCACATTGACTCTGTACCGTAACACCCTGTATATAGCCTCCACATTTACTCTGTACCGTAACACCCTGTATATAGCCTCCACATTGACTCTGTACCGTAACACCCTGTGTATAGTCTCCACATTGACTCTGTACCGTAACACCCTGTATATAGCCTCCACATTGACTCTGTACCGTAACACCCTGTGTATAGTCTCCACATTGACTCTGTACCGTAACACCCTGTGTATAGTCTCCACATTGACTCTGTACCGTAACACCCTGTGTATAGCCTCCACATTGACTCTGTACCGTAACACCCTGTGTATAGCCTCCACATTGACTCTGTCAGCATTTCACTGTGAGGTCTACACCTGCTGGTTAAGGGCTGGTCAGTCAGCATTACACTGTGAGGTCAGTCAGCATTTCACTGTGAGGTCAGTCAGCATTTCACTGTGAGGTCAGTCAGCATTTCACTGTGAGGTCTACACCTGTTGGTTAAGGGCTGGTCAGTCAGCATTTCACTGTGAGGTCTACACCTGTTGGTTAAGGGCTGGTCAGTCAGCATTACACTGTGAGGTCAGTCAGCATTTCACTGTGAGGTCAGTCAGCATTTCACTGTGAGGTCTACACCTGTTGGTTAAGGGCTGGTCAGTCAGCATTTCACTGTGAGGTCTACACCTGTTGGTTAAGGGCTGGTCAGTCAGCATTACACTGTGAGGTCAGTCAGCATTTCACTGTGAGGTCAGTCAGCATTTCACTGTGAGGTCAGTCAGCATTTCACTGTGAGGTCTACACCTGTTGGTTAAGGGCTGGTCAGTCAGCATTACACTGTGAGGTCAGTCAGCATTTCACTGTGAGGTCAGTCAGCATTTCACTGTGAGGTTGTATTTGGCTCAAATGTAGATTTGATTTGATGTCATTTACCAATAACATGGTCTGACGGTGAAGTGGACATACTCAGTATTAATATCCCAGAAGAAAGACATTTTAGTAGAACGTTAGCAAAAAATAGATAAGATCTTGCTACCAGTTGCTACTGCTGTAGTTGTGGGAAAATCACCCTGATTAATTCTATAGTCATATCACAGTTTACTTATTTACACTTCCCTAACTACACCAGAAAATGTTCCACTTTATTTGGAACGGGAGAACCATACAAAATGAAATGGGCCTATTTATATAATGAAAATGAATTCAGAGGGCTGAAATGATTAAATATTAAAGCATTAGACCACTAAAGGCGTCAGTCGTACAGAAGTTAGACGTAAATCCGAACTGGTTCTCTAGCAGATTAGTAAAAAATGGCTCACCCCAATTATCCCACTATTTTTTTTTTAAACAATCCATAGAAAGCTGGTTGCAGTTGGTTAACAGTTGGTTAACAGTTGGTTAACAGTTGGTTAACTGGTTACCAGTTAAATCCAGCAGAAAAGACAGAACAAATAGTACAACAAATATACTAATTGATAAAAAATCAAAAATCAAAAGTAAAACATGTTTTGGATTTTTTTTTTTAAATGGTATAATCTTTTTTGAATGATATCATAAATAAGACTGGTGGAGTTATGATGTCACACATACAGCTAAAACAAGTTTATGGGAATTAGACATTCAAACTGGATGGCGTTAGGAGATAGATGGGAGGGGTTGAGGGGAGCTGAAGGACTGGATGGCGTTAGGAGATAGATAGGAGGGGTTGAGGGGAGCTGAAGGAATGGATGGCGTTAGGAGATAGATGGGAGGGGTTGAGGGGAGCTGGGACTGGATGGTGTTAGGAGATAGATGGGAGGGGTTGAATGGAGCTGAAGGATGGGACTGGATGGTGTTAAGAGATAGATGGCAGGGGTTGAATGGAGCTGGGACTGGATGGCGTTAGGAGATAGATGGGAGGGGTTGAATGGAGCTGAAGGATGGGACTGGATGGTGTTAAGAGATAGATGGGAGGGGTTGAGGGGAGCTGAAGGATGGGACTGGATGGTGTTAGGAGATAGATAGGAGGGGTTGAGGGGAGCTGAAGGACTGGATGGTGTTAGGAGATAGATAGGAGGGGTTGAGGGGAGCTGAAGGACTGGATGGTGTTAGGAGATAGATGGGAGGGGTTGAGGGGAGCTGAAGGACTGGATGGTGTTAGGAGATAGATGGGAGGGGTTGAGGGGAGCTGAAGGACTGGATGGCGTTAGGAGATAGATGGGAGGGGTTGAGGGGAGCTGAAGGACTGGATGGTGTTAGGAGATAGATGGGAGGGGTTGAGGGGAGCTGAAGGACTGGATGGTGTTAGGAGATAGATGGGAGGGGTTGAGGGGAGCTGAAGGACTGGATGGTGTTAGGAGATAGATAGGAGGGGTTGAGGGGAGCTGAAGGACTGGATGGCGTTAGGAAATAGATGGGAGGGGTTGAGGGGAGCTGGGACTGGATGGTGTTAGGAGATAGATGGGAGGGGTTGAATGGAGCTGAAGGATGGGACTGGATGGTGTTAAGAGATAGATGGCAGGGGTTGAATGGAACTGGGACTGGATGGCGTTAGGAGATAGATGGGAGGGGTTGAATGGAGCTGAAGGATGGGACTGGATGGTGTTAAGAGATAGATGGGAGGGGTTGAGGGGAGCTGAAGGATGGGACTGGATGGCGTTAGGAGATAGATGGGAGGGGTTGAGGGGAGCTGAAGGACTGGATGGCGTTAGGAGATAGATGGGAGGGGTTGAGGGGAGCTGAAGGACTGGATGGTGTTAGGAGATAGATAGGAGGGGTTGAGGGGAGCTGAAGGACTGGATGGTGTTAGGAGATAGATGGGAGGGGTTGAGGGGAGCTGAAGGACTGGATGGTGTTAGGAGATAGATGGGAGGGGTTGAGGGGAGCTGAAGGACTGGATGGTGTTAGGAGATAGATGGGAGGGGTTGAGGGGAGCTGAAGGATGGGACTGGATGGTGTTAGGAGATAGATAGGAGGGGTTGAGGGGAGCTGAAGGACTGGATGGTGTTAGGAGATAGATGGGAGGGGTTGAGGGGAGCTGAAGGACTGGATGGTGTTAGAGGATATAGATGGGAGGGGTTGAGGGGAGCTGAAGGACTGGATGGTGTTAGGAGATAGATGGGAGGGGTTGAGGGGAGCTGAAGGACTGGATGGTGTTAGGAGATAGATAGGAGGGGTTGAGGGGAGCTGAAGGATGGGACTGGATGGTGTTAGGAGATAGATGGGAGGGGTTGAGGGGAGCTGAAGGACTGGATGGTGTTAGAGGAGATAGATGGGAGGGGTTGAGGGGAGCTGAAGGACTGGATGGTGTTAGGAGATAGATAGGAGGGGTTGAGGGGAGCTGAAGGACTGGATGGTGTTAGGAGATAGATGGGAGGGGTTGAGGGGAGCTGAAGGACTGGATGGTGTTAGGAGATAGATGGGAGGGGTTGAGGGGAGCTGAAGGACTGGATGGTGTTAGGAGTTAGATGGGAGGGTTTGAGGGGAGCTGAAGGACTGGATGGTGTTAGGAGATAGATGGGAGGGGTTGAGGGGAGCTGAAGGACTGGATGGTGTTAGGAGATAGATGGGAGGGGTTGAGGGGAGCTGAAGGACTGGATGGTGTTAGGAGATAGATAGGAGGGGTTGAGGGGAGCTGAAGGATGGGACTGGATGGTGTTAGGAGATAGATGGGAGGGGTTGAGGGGAGCTGAAGGACTGGATGGTGTTAGAGGAGATAGATGGGAGGGGTTGAGGGGAGCTGAAGGACTGGATGGTGTTAGGAGATAGATAGGAGGGGTTGAGGGGAGCTGAAGGACTGGATGGTGTTAGGAGATAGATGGGAGGGGTTGAGGGGAGCTGAAGGACTGGATGGTGTTAGGAGATAGATGGGAGGGGTTGAGGGGAGCTGAAGGACTGGATGGTGTTAGGAGATAGATGGAAGGGGTTGAGGGGAGCTGAAGGACTGGATGGTGTTAGGAGATAGATGGGAGGGGTTGAGGGGAGCTGGGACTGGATGGTGTTAGGAGATAGATGGGAGGGGTTGAGGGGAGCTGAAGGACTGGATGGTGTTAGGAGATAGATGGGAGGGGTTGAGGGGAGCTGAAGGACTGGATGGTGTTAGGAGATAGATGGGAGGGGTTGAGGGGAGCTGAAGGACTGGATGGTGTTAGGAGATAGATGGGAGGGGTTGAGGGGAGCTGAAGGACTGGATGGTGTTAGGAGATAGATGGGAGGGGTTGAGGGGAGCTGAAGGACTGGATGGCGTTAGGAGATAGATGGGAGGGGTTGAGGGGAGCTGAAGGACTGGATGGTGTTTTTTATTTTTTTATTTTATTTCACCTTTATTTAACCAGGTAGGCTAGTTGAGAACAAGTTCTCATTTGCAACTGCGACCTGGCCAAGATAAGGCATAGCAGTGTGAACAGACAACACAGAGTTACACATGGAGTAAACAATTAACAAGTCAATAACACAGTAGAAAAAAGGGGAGTCTATATATACATTGTGTGCAAAAGGCATGAGAAGGTAGGCAAATAATTACAATTATGCAGATTAACACTGGAGTGATAAATGATCAGATGGTTATGTAAAGGTAGAGATAGAGATATTGGTGTGCAAAAGAGCTGAAAAATAAATAAATAAAAACAGTATGGGGATGAGGTAGGTGAAAATGGGTGGGCTATTTACCAATAGACTATGTACAGCTGCAGCGATCGGTTAGCTGCTCAGATAGCAGATGTTTGAAGTTGGTGAGGGAGATAAAAGTCTCCAACTTCAGCGATTTTTGCAATTCGTTCCAATCACAGGCAGCAGAGAACTGGAACGAAAGGCGGCCAAATGAGGTGTTGGCTTTAGGGATGATCAGTGAGATACACCTGCTGGAGCGCGTGCTACGGATGGGTGTTGCCATCGTAACCAGTGAACTGAGATAAGGCGGAGCTTTACCTAGCATGGACTTGTAGATGACCTGGAGCCAGTGGGTCTGGCGACGAATATGTAGCGAGGGCCAGCCGACTAGAGCATACAAGTCGCAGTGGTGGGTGGTATAAGGTGCTTTAGTGACAAAACGGATGGCACTGTGATAAACTGCATCCAGTTTGCTGAGTAGAGTGTTGGAAGCAATTTTGTAGATGACATCGCCGAAGTCGAGGATCGGTAGGATAGTCAGTTTTACTAGGGTAAGTTTGGCGGCGTGAGTGAAGGAGGCTTTGTTGCGGAATAGAAAGCCGACTCTTGATTTGATTTTCGATTGGAGATGTTTGATATGGGTCTGGAAGGAGAGTTTAGAGTCTAGCCAGACACCTAGGTACTTATAGCTGTCCACATATTCAAGGTCGGAACCATCCAGGGTGGTGATGCTGGTCAGGCGTGCGGGTGCAGG
>NC_048593.1:45297616-45305116 GCF_013265735.2 Oncorhynchus mykiss
AGCTTGATGTACCAGGACACACCCTGGACAGGACACTAGTCTATCTCCTGTTACTGTAGTGTGAGACAGCTTGATGTACCAGGACACACCCTGGACAGGACACTAGTCTATCTCCTGTTACTGTAGTGAGACAGCTTGATGTACCAGGACACCGCCTGGACAGGACACTAGTCTATCTCCTGTTTCTGTAGTGAGACAGCTTGATGTACCAGGACACCCCCTGGACAGGACACTAGTCTATCTCCTGTTTCTGTAGTGAGACAGCTTGATGTACCAGGACACTAGTCTATCTCCTGTTTCTGTGGTGTGAGACAGCTTGATGTACCAGTACACCCCCTGGACAGGACGCTAGTCTATCGCAGGTTCTCACCCCCAATCTCTCTCCTTAATGCTGATTGTCAACAATGAACTTCACAGGTGGGTGAAAGTGCACGGTGATGAGCCTGATGCTCCTTTCCAATAAATATCGAGGGTCTTATTCTGATGACATGATCTTCGATGTTTGGCTGCCGTTTGACAAGAAAAAAACATTCTCACTCTTATCCATAATAATCTCATGTAGACTAGCCTATCCACACTGTATCTGTGAGCTGTTGGCTAGAGAGCGCAAGAGCAGAGAAGGCTTATTTTTTATTTAACCTTTTAGGGGGTTTGTATTTTCATTTTTGGCAAAAAAAACATACCCATTTGAAACGGCCTATTTCTCAGCCCCAGAATCTAGAATATGCATATAATTGACAGATTTGGATAGAAAACACTAACGTTTCCAAAACTGTCACAATATTGTCTGTGAGTATAACATAACTGATATTGCAGGCGAAAGTCTGATGAAAATCCAATCAGGAAGTGCCTCTTATTTTGAAACTTCTCTGTTCCTATGCATGCCTATCCTCCATTTAAAGGGATATCAACCATATCCCTTTTTCTATGACTTCCCTAAGGTGTCAACAGTCTTTAGACATAGTTTCAGGCTTTTATTTTGAAAAATGAGCGTGAAGGATCACATTGCATAAGTGGATAGGTGGGGGCTCTCAGAGTGAGTTTTTGCGCTACAGAGTAAAGCCGCCATTGTTCCTCCCGCTGTTATGGAAAAAGCTACACACTCGGATGATATATTATCGAATATATATTTTAAAAACTACCTGAAGATTGATTATAAAAAACGTTTGACATATTTCTGTGGACATTATGGATATTATTTGGAATGTACGTCAGCGTTGTCGTCACCGCTCTTTCCTGTGGATTTCTGAACATAACGCGACAAACAAACAGAGGTATTTTGGGTATAAAAATTATCTTTATGGAACAAAAGGAACATTTGTTGTGTAACTGGGAGTCTCGTGAGTGAAAACATCCGAAGATCATCAAAGGTAAACCATTTTTTTGATTGCTTTTCTGATTTTCGTGACCTAGTTACTTAATGCTTAGTGTACTTAATGTTATGTTATCGATAAACTTACAAATGTATTTATATAGACCTTCGTACATTCGTACAAAATTGAAAATCTCTGCCAGAATAACATTTCTGTACAATAATAGAAAGTGTCAACTCAAACAAAGTATAGAAATAAAAACAAAATTCAAACATTTCAGCAGGAGTCAAGTTCATGTCGCTTGGATTGCTTTCGCTGTAAAGCATCATTTCAAAGTCTGACACGACAGGTAGATTAACAAAAGGTTTAAGCTGTGTTTTCCTATATTGCACTATTTTTTGTCATATTATCTGACTGAGGCGCTATGCTATTCAGCGGTTTCTGATGACAATTATCCCGCTTATGGGATGGGTAGCGTCAAGGATTTTTAACACAACAGTTTGTCGCAAAACTATCGGTAGATTCGAAAATGCGATGGAAACACATTGAACTTTAGATTCTTATTCGGTGGCATGAAAACCTTAAGCGAAAAAATACATCAGTCCCTGGTGGGAAAATATTTTCTGTATGTGGATGTTTGCACGAAAATCTGTCGCCAATTGGATGGAAACTAAGCTGCTGATTTCCTTCAACTTTCTGAAGGTACAACGGTACAGGAATGTCTGTCTGTCCGTCTGTCTGTCTGTCTGTCTGTCTGTCTGTCTGTCTGTCTGTCTGTCTGTCTGTCTGTCTGTCTGTCTGTCTGTCTGTCTGTCTGTCTGTCTGTCTGTCTGTCTGTCTGTCCGTCTGTCTGTCTGTCTGTCTGTCTGTCTGTCTGTCTGTGTGTCCGTCTGTCCGTCTGTCCATCTGTCCGTCTGTCTGTCTGTCTGTCTGTCTGCCCGTCTGTCTGTCTGCCCGTCTGTCTGTCTGTCTGTCTGTCTGTGTGTGTGTGAGTTTCTATATCACTTATATACAGTGGGGAGAACAAGTATTTGACACACTGACGATTTTGCAGGTTTTCCTACTTACAAAGCATGTAGAGGTCTGTAATTTATATCATAGGTACACTTCAACTGTGAGAGACGGAATCTAAAACAAAAATCCAGAAAATCACATTGTATGATTTTTAAGTAATTAATTAGCATTTTATTGCATGACATAAGTATTTGATCCATCAAAAAAGCATAACTTAATATTTGGTACAGAAGTTAGCGATGATGCTAATGACAACCATCTTCTGCTAGATGGAAAGGCATTCCAAAAAACCACCTCAGTTCAATGTGAACTACAAAGTAGCCTGTGATCAACCTGGCAGGATACTGTCATGATTATATCAATGGCGATTTATTTTGAAAACTCTGCAATCACGTGCGCTATAGAAACACCTCTAACCAAACAAGTTGCTGGATCTTGATTTAAAGGCTATCTACACCACACATTTAAAAACATTTTTTTTTTTTTATCCCAGTTTCAAAAGTGGTTTCTTGATGTGGTTTAAGAATTGTTGTGGACTTTTAAAAAAAATCCACATTTGTTGTTTTTCTATATATAATAAAAGGTGTGATTTTGAAACATCAGAAACCTGGAAAAACAAATTGTAAAAAAAAACGGAATTTGGGAATAAAATATATTTTATAGGGCCCTACGTTTGGTGCCTGTGACGTTCCAGGAGATTAGATCGAGATTTCTGATCGAAGTAGATCCACAGTTGACTTCGTAATGGTGTTACTGTATGATGTTAGATCTGAGGTGAGTTGAACAAGGATTCTGTATAATGTTAGATCTGAGGTGAGTTGAACAAGGATTCTGTATAATGTTAGATCTGAGGTGAGTTGAACAAGGATTCTGTATAATGTTAGATCTGAGGTGAGTTGAACAAGGATTCTGTATAATGTTAGATCTGAGGTGAGTTCAACAAGGATTCTGTATAATGTTAGATCGGAGGTGAGTTCAACAAGGATTCTGTATAATGTTAGATCGGAGGTGAGTTCAACAAGGATTCTGTATGATGTTAGATCTGAGGTGAGGTGAACAAGGATTCTGTATAATGTTAGATCGGAGGTGAGTTCAACAAGGATTCTGTATAATGTTAGATCTGAGGTGAGTTCAACAAGGATTCTGTATAATGTTAGATCTGAGGTGAGTTGAACAAGGATTCTGTATAATGTTAGATCGGAAGTGAGTTCAACAAGGATTCTGTATAATGTTAGATCGGAGGTGAGTTCAACAAGGATTCTGTATAATGCTAGATCGGAGGTGAGTTCAACAAGGATTCTGTATGTGGTGAACACTTTCAGTTAACCCCTAAAACGTCAACAAGGGTAATTTTTTTAAAACCCATATTAGAAATGAAGGCAAATATACACTTTCTGTCAAACAAGGCTTTGCATTTTAACCTTTTGTAACACATTACATTCTCCCAAAATAAAAATATATATTTCAACATTTTCACACATTTATAGTCAAATTTGATGTTTTTGTGTTTCATGTTTTTTAAATAGATATTTTGATCATATGAACATTGGTCTGTTATTCATTCAACTTGGTGTTTTTCTGAATCTATAGGTTGAGAAAATAGCGATTTAGCTAATCTGACGTACCAGTACAACCTACAATGGCCTCCGGTATGGGACTATAATTGATATGGGCTCCGGTATGGGACTATAATTGATATGGGCTCCGGTATGGGACTATAATTGATATGGGCTCCGGTATGGGACTATAATTGATATTGTCTCCGGTATGGGACTATAATTGATATGGGCTCCGGTATGGGACTATAATTGATACGGGCTCCGGTATGGGACTATAATTGATATGGGCTCCGGTATGGGGATATAATTGATCTGGGCTCCGGTATGGGAATATAATTGATATGGGCTCCGGTATGGGACTATAATTGATCTGGGCTCCGGTATGGGGAATATAATTGATCTGGGCTCCGGTATGGGAATATAATTGATCTGGGCTCCGGTATGGGACTATAATTGATATGGGCTCCGGTATGGGACTATAATTGATATGGGCTCTGGTATGGGGAATATAATTGATATGGGTTCAGGTATGGGAATAAATTGATATGGGCTCCGGTATGGGACTATAATTGATATGGGCTCCGGTATGGGAATATAATTGATCTGGGCTCCGGTATGGGACTATAATTGATATGGGCTCCGGTATGGGACTATAATTGATATGGGCTCCGGTATGGGAATATAATTGATCTGGGCTCCGGTATGGGACTATAATTGATATGGGCTCCGGTATGGGGAATATAATTGATATGGGCTCCGGTATGGGAATATAATTGATATGGGCTCCTGTGAATCAGACTTTTAGCCCCGTAGCTTCTGAAGTCGAGTCAACTCATTTCCAGTGGCATCTGAAAGATAACACTCTAACCACTAGGCTACCCTGTCGCCCCACAAATGTAATGGAATTGAATCTAATTTAATGGAATTGAATGGAATTGAATGGAATGGACTTGAGTCAAATTGAATGGAATTGAATGGAATTGAATGGAATGGACTTGAGTCAAATTTAATGGAATTGAATGGAATTGAATGGAATGGACTTGAGTCAAATTGAATGGAATTGAATGGAATTGAATAGCATGGACTTGAGTCAAATTTAAAATGGAATTGAATGGAATTGAATGGAATGGACTTGAGTCAAATTGAATGGAATTGAATGGAATTGAATGGAATGGACTTGAGTCAAATTTAATGGAATTGAATTTAATCTAATTGAAATAAATGGAATGGACTTGAATGAATTTGAATTGAAAGGAATATAATTGCATTTAATTGAATCAGATACCAACCCAGTGTTACCTTTCCTCTGATTCACTGATTATATCTCCTTGACTGTGAAAGCTGCTGACTGCATCCTACACACACACACACACACACACACACACACACACACACACACACACACACACACACACACACATACTCACGCCCGATGAATGCCTCCTTGGCGCTGGGCTGCATGTGTTTTTAATGTGACCTAGATAGGCTTTGCTACCTCTCTTCCCCTAGTTACAGTTGACGTACACACACACACACACACACACACACACACACACACACACACACACACACACACACACACACACACACACACACACACACACACACACACACACACACACACACACACAGCTCTCTCTGATCTGCACACGTCAGCAACCCCATGTTACATCATCACTCCTCTCATCCATCCTTCCTCTCATCATCACATCCTCTTCTACGTTTGTTCATCCAGTCACTGGGCAAGACAGGGATCCCTGAACACCCAATCTAGAGAAAGAGAGGGGGTGGGGGAGACGTCCCTAAGCATCCAATCCCCACCTTCATGTGTATCGGGAATAAGAGTCACAGATGTCCTTGATAAAGAGAGAGAAAGAAATAGAGAGAGAGAGGGAAGGGGAGACAGAGGGAGGGAGAAAGAGAGAGGAGGGGAATGAGGTATTAGGGGGAAATGTGGGGTGGGAGCAAGAGAGAGAAAGGGGAAGAGTGGGAATGAGAGAGAGCGAGAGAGAGACAGAGAGAGAGACAGAGAGAGAGAGAGAGACAGAGAGAGATAGAGAGACAGAGAGAGACAGAGAGACAGAGAGAGAGAGAGACAGAGAGAGACAGAGAGACAGAGACAGAGAGAGAGAGAGACAGAGAGAGACAGAGACAGAGAGACAGAGACAGAGAGAGAGACAGAGAGAGACAGAGACAGAGAGAGAGACAGAGAGAGAGAGAGACAGAGAAAGAGAGAGACATATTCCATCTAGACACCCAAGAGTTATCTATCCATAACAGGGATGCATCTTAAGCCCCACCCTCTTCAACATATATATCAACAAATTGGCGAGGGCACTAGAAAAGTCTGCAGCACCCGGCCTCACCCTACTAGAATCTGAAGTCAAATGTCTGCTGTTTGCTGATGATCTGGTGCTTCTGTCACCAACCAAAGAGGGCCTACAGCAGCACCTAGATCTTCTGCACAGATTCTGTCAGATCTGGGCCCTGACAGACCTGGGCCCTGCCAGACCTGGGCCCTGACAGTAAATCTCAGTAAGACCAAAATAATGGTGTTCCAAAAAATGTCCAGTCACCAGGACCACAAATACAAATTCCATCTTGACACTGTTGCCCTAGAGCACTCAAACAACTATACATACCTTGGCCTAAACATCAGCGCCACAGGTAACTTCCACAAAGCTGTGAACGATCTGAGAGACAAGGCAAGAAGGGCATTCTATGCCATCAAAAGGAACATAAAATTCGACATACAGTTGAAGTCGGAGGTTTACATCAATTCAACATACCTTAGACAACTAGATTTAAAGTCAGTTTCTCACCATTCCTGACATTTAATCCTCGTAAAAATTCCCTATTTTAGGACCGTTAGGATCACCGCTTTATTTTAAGAATGTGAAAGGTCAAAATAATAGTAGAGAGAATTATTTATTTCAGCTTTTATTTCTTTCATCACATTCCCAGTGGGTCAGAAGTTAACATACAGTCAATTAGTATTTGGTAGCATTGCCTTTAAATTGTTTAACTTGGGTCAAACGTGTCAGTTAGCCTTCCACAACTTCCCACAATAAGTTGGGTGAATTTTGGCCCATTCCTCCTGACAGAGCTGGTGTAACTGAGTCAGGTTTGTAGGCCTCCTTGCTCGCACACACTTTTTCAGTTCTGCCCACAAATTTCCTATGGGATTGAGTTCAGGGCTTTGTGATGGCCACTCCAATACCTTGACTTTGTTGCCCTTAAGCCATTTTGCCACAACTTTGGAAGTATGCCTGGGGTCATTGTCCATTTGGAAGACCCATTTGTGACCAAGCTTTAACTTCCTGACTGATGTCTTGAGATGTTGCTTCAATATATCCACATAATTTTCGCTTCCTCATCATGATCATCTATTTTGTGTAGTGCACCAGTCCCTCCTGCAGCAAAGCACCCCCACAACATGATGCTGCCATCCCCATTCTTCACGGTTGGGATGGTGTTCTTTGGCTTGCAAGCCTCCCCCTTTTTCCTCCAAACATAACGTTGGTCATTATGGCCAAACAGTTTTATTTTTGTTTCATCAGACCAGAGGACGTTTCTCAAAAAAATACAATCTTTGTCCCCATGTGCAGTTGCAA